>NW_026945830.1:600245-602745 GCF_034702125.1 Engraulis encrasicolus | reverse complement strand
CAGACTTGTAAGCCCAGAGGTTGCCGGTTCGACTCCTGGCCCGGCAGGATGGTGGGTGGGGGGAGCAATTAACCAGTGCTCTCCCCCATCCTCCTCCATGACTGAGGTGACCTGAGCATGAATGCAATTTCGTTGTGTGCAGTGTTCACTTGTGTGCAGTGGAGTGCTGTGTCACAACGACAATGGGAGCTGGAGTTTCCCAAGTCTGCTTTTTTGTGGATGAGACGTGCTCACACTATTGCCTAATGACTCTCACAGTTCTTAACACACACACACACACACACACACACACACACACACACACACCATCAGGTCCATGTTTGACAGACAGACACCCACACACACCCATACCCACATCCACACCCACACACACACACACACACCAGTTTCAGTTCCATATTGCGGCATAATGGCCACATGGCTATAGTGAAGTCCTGATCCCCTTGCCAGTCAGTTCCAGTGTTGCCAGATTGGGCCACTGGACTGCTTGGGATGGAAATCTTCGGTTAAAAACAGGAAAAATTGGACATTTTCCCCAATTCTTTTCTGCAGTTTTGTGCCCATAGAAATCAATGCAAATTGTTGAAATTGGGTGGAATTTAGCGCATTTTGGCGGTTTTTGAGAACCTTTTGGGTCGGGATTGATCAGAGACATCTGGCAACACTGGTGAGTTCCCTTCCCGCCACAGTGCTATTTATAACCCAGTGCACTGTCTGAGCAGGCCGCGAAAACTTCCTGGATACACGCAATGTTTTTATTGAAACTGTGTAAAATAAGGAACTCCTTTTGATACTTTTGTTTTGTGTTGCTGTGTGTGCGTGTGTGTGTGTGAGAGAGATAAAGCGATACTTTTCATGGTGACATGGCAAATCTGTTGGGATAAAAAAAACTTTTGGGATAAAAAAAAAATCTGTTGGGATCTGTTGTGTGCGTGTGGCAGAGGTCACTAGTTTGAGTGTGTGTGTGTGTGTGTGTGTGTGTGTGTGTGTGTGTGTGTGTGTGTGTGTGTGTGTGTGTGTGTGTGTGTGTGTGTGTGTGTGTGTGTGTGTGTGTGTGTGTGTGTGTGTGTGTGTGTGTGTGTGTGTGTGTGTGTGTGTGTGTGTGTGTGTGTGTGTGCGTGTGTGTTTGTGTGAGTGTATGTGTGCATGCATATGCGTGTGTGTGTGTGTACTGTGCTAACCTCACAGGTTTCCCATTTCTGCACTGACTTGAGTGCGCTGATCCAGTCCTCCATATCCTTGCGGTTCTCAGCACACAGCATCAACTTCCTGAATGGAGTGATCACCTGACACACAAGAAGTAAGATGATTGGCTAAAACACAGCATCAACTTCCTGAATGGAGTGATCACCTGACACACAAGAAGTAAGATGATTGGCTAAAACAAAAGTCTCACTCCCCAAAAAAGTCCCCAAAACAGCATGTATTTGAACCGCAATACTCGAAAAAGGATATCGAGTTTCTTGTTTGTATTGTTGTTGTATATTGCTGTTGATATTTCTGTTCTTGTGCATTGTGTGTCTATGCCCCTTCAATGCAGCAGTAATACCACATTGTAATGGGGACATGTTTTGTTTAGTAAAAAACAAATCACGATATCAGTCCGAAAGTTATTGCTGTCTTGTCAGATGTGGGCATGGTTAGGGAGTTGTCCGGTTGATCACAGGGTTGCTGGTTCAATCCCCACCCTTACGATCCCTGCACAGTAAATATTGCTGTGTCAATTCAACACTTAGACAGTTCATTTAAGTCCAAATGATGTCAAATAAACTCTCTAAGTGTTAAATGAGCACTGCAGACTTTACTGTGTGCCTCCATCCATGGCTAAAGTGCCCTTGAGCAAGGCACCTATCCCCACACTGCTCCAGGGACTGTAACCAATACCCTGTACTGTCTGTAAGTCACTTTGGATAAAATCATCAGCAAAGTGTAATGGCAGTGTGTGTGTAAGATGTTTGTTGTTATTGCACAAGTTTTAGAATGCTATTTGGAGTGTGGTAGGAGGCTTTTCAATGTAAACAAACCATGTCCCCATTAGAATATTCTGGACTTTGGAAAGGGTTGAACCTAAAATGCTGCGTCTTACTATACTGACAACTCAAGGATAACATGAACAATACAACTGCAAAATTTGCCATACTCCATTTAACCGTTATATGTAGGTAAGTTTGATCTGATTTGAATTGAATTTCAATCTATTTGTTTAGGAGGATAGCCCCTTGAGATAGGATATCTCTAGGGGGATTTGAGTTTGATTTATTTCAGATGTTACAAGAGAGAAATCAAAAGCCTCTCGGTCAAAAATACAAATATATTAGATTAGATAATCCTTTATTGTCTCTTCTGGAGAGAAATTCAGAATGGACATGGGAAAAGTGTGATTCACAGTTAACATCAGATCACCACAACAGACAGACTTAATGACCACAAAGAAACAAACAAACATATAAACAGGGTAACAGACAACCATTGTTAGTGTTACACACAACGTTCCAGTTTT
>NW_026945830.1:587745-592745 GCF_034702125.1 Engraulis encrasicolus | reverse complement strand
GTGCTGAGAACCGCAAGGATATGGAGGACTGGATCAGCGCACTCAAGTCAGTGCAGAAATGGGAAACCTGTGAGGTTAGCACAGTACACACACAGACACACACACACACACACACACACACACACACACACACACACACACACACACACACACACACACACACACACACACACACACACACACACACACATATACACACACACACACACACACACACACACACACACACACACACACACACACACACACACTCAAACTAGTGACCTCTGCCACACGCACACAACAGATCGCAACAGATTTTTTTTTATCCCAAAAGTTTTTTTTATCCCAACAGATTTGCCATGTCACCATGAAAAGTATCGCTTTCTCTCTCTCACACACACACACACGCACACACAGCAACACACAAAAAAAAGTATCAAAAGGAGTTCCTTATTTTACACAGTTTCAATAAAAACATTGCGTGTATCCAGGAAGTTTTCGTGGCCTGCTCAGACAGTGCACTGTGTTTTAAATAGCACTGTGGCGGGAAGGGAACTGACCAATGTATCTGCAGATGTCTCTGATCAATCCCGCCCAAAAGGTTCTCAAAAACCGCCAAAATGCGCTAAATTCCACCCAATTTCAACTAATTGCATTGATTCCTATGGGCACAAAACTGCAGAAAAAAATGGGGAAAAATTGCCAAATTTTCCTGTTTTTAAACGAAGACTTCCATCCCAAGCAGCCCAGTTGCCCAATCTGGCAACACTGGAACTGACTGGCAAAGGGATCAGGACTTCACTATAGCTATGTGGTCATTATGCCGCAATATGGAACTGAAACTCAACAGCCCCTGTGTGTGGGTGTGGGTGTGGGTGTGGGTGTGTCTGTCTGTCTGTCTGTCTGTCTGTCTGTCTGTCTGTCTGTCTGTCTGTCTGTCTGTCTGTCTGTCTGTTAAACATGGACCTGATGGTGTGTGTGTGTGTGTGTGTGTGTGTGTGTGTGTGTGTGTGTGTGTGTGTGTGTGTGTGTGTGTGTGTGTGTGTGTGTGTGTGTGTGTGTGTGTGTGTGTGTGTGTGTGTGCGTGCTTGTGTGTGTGTGTGTGTGTGTGGGAAACATGGACCTGATGGTGTGTGTGTGTGTGTGTGTGTGTGTGTGTGTGTGTGTGTGTGTGTGTGTGTGTGTGTGTGTGTGTGTGTGTGTGTGTGTGTGCATGTTTGTGTGTGTGTGTGTGTGTGTGTGTGTGCATGTTTGTGTGTGTGTGTGTGTGTGTGAGAGAGAGTTTGTAATGGCAATCGGCATTACACGCTGAGAAAGGGCTCTGCCCGAAACATTAGTGGGCGAAAAAACCTGAAGAGTGCTGTCTTTCGCTTCCTTCATTCTTTTATGGTTCATGCGGGATTCAGCACCCAGTTAAACACTGTGAGAATCATTAGGGCTATTCAAATGGCGGCTCTGGGGCCTGATGCGGCCCGTGGACAGCAAGGTTCTGGCCCCCCACAAGCCCCTTGAAATACGGAATCTTTTTTCGGAATTTAGAGATAAAGGTATGGGTTCCGTATCGAGCTGAAACAGGACACAGGACGTTAAAATGTAGGACATTACATCTAAGAAATGCGAAATTTTCTGGGGGAGGATCCCCCACCCCAATGAAGTGTCCCGTATTTTTTTCATTGACAGTCGGCAACCATAATACATATGTATAGTTCGGCCCCTTTACCGGGAGGAATTTGAAAAACTGGCCCTCGTTGACATTTAATTGAATACCCCTGCATTAGGCGATAGTGTGAGTACGCCTCTTCCACTTCTTGAGGGCAGGAACAGCCAAGAGAAAAAAGCAGACTTGGGAAACTCCGGCTCCCATTGTCGTTGTGACACAGCACTCCACTGCACACAAGTGAACACTGCACACAACGAAATTACATTTATGCTCAGGTCAACTCAGTCATGGAGGAGGATGGGGGGGAGAGCACTGGTTAATTGCTCCCCCCACCCACCATCCTGCCGGGCCGGGAGTCGAACCGGCAACCTCTGGGCTTAAAAGTCTGACGGCCTAACCGCGTACCCATGACTTCCCTACCACTTACCCATGGCTGCCCTCTGCCAGGTACCAAGTTTGTCCTAATGAATGATGCATATTGTGCATGTCATGTGTTTCCTGTGTGTGTGTTTCCCAGGCCAGTCAGTTTAACATGGAGCACTTCTCTGGGATGCATAACTGGTACGCCTGCTCCCACGCGAGGCCCACCTTCTGCAACGTCTGCAGGGACGCCCTGCCCGGAGTCACCTCCCATGGCCTCTCCTGCGAAGGTATGACGACTCACTGACAGACACACACACACACACACACACAAAGTGCACGCACGCACGCACACACACACACACACACAAAGATAGAGAGAGAGAGAGAGAGACACACATACACACACAGAAAAAGAGAGAGACATGGGGACACACACAGATATGAGAAAGAGAGAGATGCAGAGACAGAGAGAGACACACACACACACACACACACACACACACACACACACACACACACACACACACACACACACACACACACACACACACACACACACACACACACACACACACACACACACACACTCTCTCTCACACACACACACCTCCCATGGCCTCTCCTGCGAAGGTATGAAGCATGCATGCACTCATGGTAGCAGTCATACACACACACACACACACACACACACACACACACACACACACACACACACACACACACACACACACACACACACACACACACACACCTGCCATGGGCTCTCCTACGAAGGTATGAAGCACGCATGCACACACAGTAGCAATCATACACACACACACACACACACACACACACACACACACACACACACACACACACACACACAACACACACACACACACACACACACACACACACACACACACACACACACACACACTCTCTCACACACACACACACACCTCCCATGGGCTCTCCTGCGAAGGTATGAGGACTCACACACATACATGCATGCAGTCACACACACACACACACGCACACACTAAGCCTGTTGCTCAGTTAGTCTTTATCCTTTCCTCCCGGTTCTGCTTCCTCTGCAGTGTGCAAGTTCAAAGCCCATAAGCGGTGTGCAGTCAGGTCCACCAACAACTGCAAATGGACCACGCTGGCTTCCATAGGCAATGACATCATCGAGGATGAGGATGGGGTGAGTTGCACACACGAGTTTAAGGTACTCTGTGGCAGGGCTTTGAACCGGTTCAAGGAACGAAAACGAAAACCAGAAACTTTTTGTATTTTACAGGGAACAGAAACGAAATCGGAAACGTTATTATTTTTTATGTTCTGGAACGGAAACACTTATTTAAAAATAATGGTAACCGGTTAATTCCGGTTAATACCGTTCCTCAAAAAAAAAAAAGTAATTATTTTCCTGCGCACGTGCCTGTGACATCAGTCATTCTCTGACTGAATGGAGAGGGAGCTGTGGATTACAAAGTCTCCACTCCACATCTTAAATAAGAGAAACCACTGTCATACAAAAGGGCAACGTTTCCATTTCATCATTGTAAGATATTGCAGAGAAGCACGTGTAGAGCGCACTGAGAATGTTCAACGTTATTGGGCATCCATGGGTGCTTCAAATATGCACAAACTCACAATGTCCATCATAGCGCTCCTCGTGACCCAAGTCAGAATGGAACGCGTATTTTCATCATTGAGGTTTATTCTCCGCTTAGGTCGTCCCTGAATGACAAAATTCTGGAGGATATTCTTTTCATCCACTTGAATAAACAGTTTGGAAGTAGGCTGACTCATTTGCACTTCCGTCTTTCTTGGTTAATTAACGTCAGTTAGGCCTATGGGGAGTAATCAGCTGACAGGAACGAAATTAACCGTTCCGGGAACAATATTTTTTTGTTCTAACCGGTTCGGGAACGTCAGTTTATTGGTGGAACTCATAACCAGAAACGTTATAATTCCGTTTCTGTTCGGAACGGAACGTTTGGAAAAAAATAACGGTTGAAAGCCCTGCTCTGTGGTGGCTCAGGGGGTAGAGGAGCTTGTATGGCAAATGGAGGGTTGCAGGTTACAACCCAGACATACCTGACCCCATCGATGTGTCCTTCACTCCAAATTGCTCCTGGTGCTTGCCCTGAAGAAGGCACTCATGCCGCTGTGACGGAGGTCATCTTGCACCTGTTCACCCCCCTCGGGGATCGAACGTGCGACCTCGTCAACTACAACGATTCGGCAATGAGAGACACAGTACGATACCGCTGGGCCAAGAGACTAGTCTCTCGGCCCAACGGCACGAGACTGTATGAGGCTATCGGAGGGAGGTTTACCAACGTTCCACGCCAACTCTGTGCTAGTTAGCCTCCGTTACACTCTCCCCCTTAAACCTCACTCCCATCCCGGGTCATACGGCACCACTGTGACGGAGGTCATCTTGCACCTGTTCACCCCCCTCGGGGATCGAACGTGCGACCTCGTCAACTACAACGATTCGGCAATGAGAGACACAGTACGATACCGCTGGGCCAAGAGACTAGTCTCTCGGCCCAACGGCACGAGACTGTATGAGGCTATCGGAGGGAGGTTTACCAACGTTCCACGCCAACTCTGTGCTAGTTAGCCTCCGTTACACCGCTACGCGTGGGCCTTGTTTTTAATATGTCCATGTAGGACCTTTCATATTAATAAAGACATTTTCATTTGGAGTGCCTTAGTCAGAGAATTTATTCTCATTTTTTGATCCTGGAAGTACTATACCTTGGACTAAAGAGCACCCAAACCCAAGAAGACAGACTTGTGAAGAACACAAGAAGACAACAAACTATCTGGAGAGGAGCATGCCGTACTCCACAAATTGAAAATGCTCCTGGTGCTTGTTGGTATCCAGGCTGTGCCCTCCTAGTGACGCCACACCTTCAGCATTGCCTCTAGACAGGCCAAGAACAACACAAGCCCGATTGTGAGTTACCGAAAAAAAGGGAACTCCTCCCACTTT
>NW_026945830.1:552745-570245 GCF_034702125.1 Engraulis encrasicolus | reverse complement strand
ATAGGAAACAATCAAAAAGTCAATAAGGTCACCAAGGTATTGCAGTTCTATAAACTCTAACCTGCAATGGCTTTGCTTGTGAAGTGCTACTCCTACATACCTGTCTCCCGCACCCCTTCTGCCTGTTCTTCGCTCTCCCAAGAGAGCTCCAGCTGCAGTTTCAGGGCATTTTTCCTGAGAGGTGTGATGATTAATTTGTTTCAAGAACACTCCAAATGTCAGCATGTTGCTGCCAGTTGCATAATGCGGCGCCGAACTCACAGAGGCGTACTGGACTCACTTGATCTTTTTGGACTCCACCGACTCCTTTGGTTACAGTCCATTGTCCTAACTCTCGTCCTACACCTGTGCTTGGGGCTTCAGGCTTTGCTGACGCCTCGCCTCCATGGAAAGAGCAATAAAGTTTTGCAACTGTCAGCCTACAGCTCACAAACAAGCTTTGGAGGAGGGGCAGCCGTAGCCTAGTGGTTAAGGAGATTGGATTTATATCAGAGGGTTTCTGGTTTGAATCCCACCCTTCCACTCCCTATCACACTCCATGCCTGGAGTGCCCACACCTCTCTAGGGACTGTAACCAATACCCTGTAACCATGTACCAGTAAGTCACTTTGGATAAGTGAGTTGGTCTTTCATTCTGGAGGTTGTAGACTTGAATCCCACCAGACCTCTCCCCACACCTCCATCCATGGCTCAAGTGGCCGTGGCCGAGGCACCTAACCCCACATCACTCCAGGGACTGTAATATGGCTTGTAATATCTGTAAGTCACTTTGAGTAAAAGCGTCAGCTAAGTGTGATGTAATGTTATGTCAGCTAAATATAATGTAATGAAAGGGCATAAAAGGGCCATACTGTATCACAACTGTGTCATAATCCTCTGTGGTCTAGTGTGGAACTCTTGATCTACCTCCACTTGAAAAGCCCTGAAATACTTACAAATACATACAAAAACACAGGAAAAACAAGCCAAAAATGATTTCCCAACATCTCACATTATTATCAGGTGAGGTGACTCCCTCTACTTAGCGGTGCAGAGCAGTTATGATTCATGTTTTGGCAGTAATTACTGCTTAATAATCTGTTTTTCTAATATCCACAGCACCCAGATCATCCATTTTCATATTTAGGAAAACACAATGTTCTTTTTCTTTTTTGTTCAGCTAGAGATTTCTGACATAGTCAAAAAAGCCTTGATGTAATAAATGAACATCAAGTGGTTGGATTACACCTTCAAAAACTAAAAGACAGCACAAGAGGAGGGTTAAGAAGATTAGATAATGAAGACCAAGGCGCTTTTTGAAAGGTCTGATGATTCACTTGTTTCAGGAGCATCATTCCAAATGCCAGTTACATTTTGAGTCACGTAACTCGACGCGACGGGCTAATGGTGTTATGCTAATGGTAATGCTAATGATGTAATGATGTTTTTTTGACTCCACTGACCCGAACTCCAGGTATAGATGACTCAGTATAGTGAGTCTATTGTCTCCCACCATCAGTAACTGCTAGGACAGGGGTTTTCAAATTCACTGACTGTGAGCCTCCCCTTGGAGTAGGTAAAGACAATAAATCTGTTTGTCTGATGCTCCACATGCATATTATATTACTAATGTGCAATAGCCCCGTGATGTTAGGCCTATATAGGCTATGTCTTGTCCTTACTTAAACCAATCTTGTTCAAGATCAAGAAAAAATGAATTGCCTCATTAATGTTCCAGTTCCAGTTTTGAAAGTTCCAGTTCAAAAGTACTAGTTATTAGGTGACTTTAACTTCTTGATTGACTAGATGCTTTTACTTGAAACGAGAAATATAAGCTTGCTTAAGATCATATTTTTTGCAGTGCAATATCAGCACCCTTGACAACCCTTACTATGTTTGGGAGATGATATAGAAAGTCCAATAGATGGGTCCAATGAAAAGACTGATATCTAGTAGTGTAGTGGGTTTTTTTTTTTTAAGTGGGGGTACGCGATTTGGGAAGTTGGGAAGTTAATTCTGCAACTTATCATGTCAACCACACCCCCTTTACTGCCCTGTCCTACTGTTGTTTCTTCTCTGTTTTCATCTGTTATGTCCATTTCCGGCAATACTGCTATGTGCTCATTCTATCATTTTTGTATTCAAACATGGACCAATAATATATATATATATATATTTATCTCTCAGGAGAAGTGGGTACCCCCGCGTACCACGTCCACTACACCCCTGCTGATATCCCCAAGGTTCTTTCCGAGAGGTCTGATGATTAATTTGTTTCGGGAACTCTCCAAATGTCAGTGCGTTATGAGTTACATAATGCGGTACAGAACTCAGACACACTCTTTTTATCTGATCTCCCTCTTCTTCTCTTCTGCCTCTACCTCCTCTTCTCCTCTTCTTCTCTTCTTCTCTTCTTCCTCTACCTCCTCTACCTCCTCTTCTTCTCTTCTACTCTTCCTCCTCTTCTTCTCTTCTGCCTCTACCTCCTCTTCTTCTCTACCTCTTCTTCTCTTCTGCCTCTACCTCCTCTTCTTCTCTTCTGCCTCTCCCTCCTCTTCTTCTCTTCTGTCTCTTCTTCTCTTCTTCTCTTCTGCCTCTTCTCCTCTTCTTCTCTTCTTCTTCTACCTCCTGTTCTTCTCTTCTTCTCTTCTGCCTCTTCCTCTTCTTCTCTTCTGCCTCCACCTCCTCTTCTTCTCTTCTGCCTCTACCTCCTCTTCTTCTCTTCTTCTCTTCTGCCTCTCCCTCCTCTTCCTCCTCTTCTCCTCTTCCTCTACCTCCTCTTCTCCTCCTCTTCTCTTCTGCCTCTTCTCCTCTTCTTCTCTTCTTCTCTTCTGCTTCTACCTCCTCCCGGTGTCTATGACTCAGCTAAGTGTAGCTCTGTGGTGTCTCCCCCATCACTGCCAGACATTATTGGGGAATAAATGTTAAAGGGATTAAATTAGGTAGCCAGACTGTGCCCTCCTAGTGACGCAACACTTTCAGCGTTGCTACCAGTCAGCTCAAGAGCAATGCAAGTACGGTCTGAGTTCCCGCAAAATCGGGAACTCCGCCCACTTTGTTGGGAAGCAAACAATCATTAGCAAACCAAGGGAGGCTGTTTGGAAATTGCCATTTGGGAAATGTTAATTGTTATGCTCTTGGTCAGACCAAGTCTCGAGAAGATTTGAACATTGATGATAATCAGGCTATATATTAGGGCCCCTATATACAATAGTAGTAGCACTTTATAATAAGGTCTGCTTATAAAGAATTAGTAAATATTACCTAATGAATGATGAACAAAACATTAACATTAACCTTTTAACAGAGTATTTTTTATTTATTTACAAACAGTTTGTGACTGCTTGATAAATATAGAATATTAACACAACATTTCCCAGTCATTTACAAGCATCTTTTGTTCATCATTTGCTCATTATTTACTAAGTGTTATTAATGTTTTATAAGCAGACACTATTATAAAGTGTTATCCTGTAGTCTACGGTACAGTCAAACTACATGACTATCAGCCTGATTCTCAGCTGAAAACCCCCTTACGGCCGAGGTTAAAATAGATATCAAAACCAACATTGAGATCTGATGGGGAGGAGGTCACACACTTCAGCTTGATTCAGGAGCACTCAAAATAAATTGTGTCAGACGCTCAGACATACTGTTATGCTTTTGACTTCATTGTCTTAATTGAAGTTGATTGAGTCAACTCAATTAAACTGAGTATTCAGACGATGTAAAACGTGCCCATACTATTCATAGATTTCAAATCAGAGTCAAGACAAGCTTCTCTCAGATGCTTTCTCTTCGAAATCCAGATTATTGACTTTTGTTTTTGACATTTTTATCTGTCTCTCCTTCTTATTATCTAATGCTGTATACTTATTTCTTGCTTTTGTTTTGTACTCCCTTTCTTGCCATTTTATGCCTTCTTTTTTTTTTTTAATTTCAGTTGCCGTGCTTCTTGGTATTCATGTACACAGCATCTTCTTTTTATTTTTTATTTTTTATATTGTGAAGCACATTGAATTGCATTCGTGAATGAAATGTGCTTTACAAGTAAAATTGTCCTTGCCTTGAGTAGTATCAATATGTGCAGCATACCTCAGGCAGTCTTGTAATGATCATTTTCAAAAAAAATACATACCCGTTTTAAACAATAAATGACTCGAGCAGACTCATTGTGATGTTTTTGTTCTTAATTGACTTACTTACTTCACTTAGCCATCATTAAAGGAACAGTCGTGGTTAACTGTGTTTCAGGTGCTTAACTTAGTCATGGTTAACTGTGTTTCAGGTGCTTAACTTAGTCATGGTTAACTGTGTTTCAGGTGCTTAACTTAGTCATGGTTAACTGTGTTTCAGGTGCTTAACTTAGTCATGATTGACTGTGTTTCAGGCGCTTAACTTAGTCATGGTTAACTGTCTTTCAGGTGCTTAACTTAGTTATGGTTAACTGTCTTTCAGGTGCTTAACTTAGTCATGGTTCAATGTCTTTCAGGTGCTTAAGTTAACTTAGTCATGGTTAACTGTGTTTCAGGTGCTTAACTTAGTCATGGTTAACTGTGTTTCAGGTGCTTAACTTAGTCATGGTTAACTGTGTTTCAGGTGCTTAACTTAGTCATGGTTAACTGTGTTTCAGGTGCTTAACTTAGTCATGGTTAACTGTCGTTCAGGTGCTTAACTTAGTCATGGTTAACTGTCTTTCAGGTGCTTAACTTAGTCATGGTTAACTGTCGTTCAGGTGCTTAACTTAGTCATGGTTAACTGTGTTTCAGGTGCTTAACTTAGTCATGGTTAACTGTGTTTCAGGTGCTTAACTTAGTCATGGTTAACTGTGTTTCAGGTGCTTAACTTAGTCATGGTTAACTGTGTTTCAGGTGCAGATGACTCAGTATGCGGACTCTGTGGTGTCCCACCTCACCAAGATCCTGGACTCAGACAAGCACAGTGATGTAATTTCCTCTGCCAAGTAAGAACTGTAAAAGGCCCTGCCGTGGCCATGTGGTAGAGCACTGGGTTACCACGCTGCTTACCTGGGTTAGCAGAGTAAGAACACATACAAATCACAATAGGGCCACAATATATAGAAATAATAGCATAAAACCGCATGGTGTAATGTAGTAGTATTGTATTATGAGTAGAGCATTACTATGGTATAATTTAGTAGTGTAGCATAGCATGACATAGTATGGAATAGTATATCACAGTACAATATAGTCTAAATTGCAAGGCATAATTAGCATATAGCATATAGCATAGCATACTATAAATTGCATAGCATAGCATACTATAGCGTAGTAACGCTGTGTAGAAGTCATATGAAAGTCAGCATATTCAGTGAATTTCCACTTTCTACCAGTAAACAGCATCCAGGTGTTCATATTGGATGCCATACCAACTCACCTCTCTTAAAGTGATACTGTCCCATTTTTAGAAATAAGCTCATATTAAGCCTCCCCTTGAGTTAAATGATTGGGTTTTACCTTTCCCCTGTACTTTCAACCATTCTCCAAGTATGGCAGTGCAAAGTTTACCTCCAAGCTAGCAGTTAACATTGAGTCCTATGAGACCAGCTTGTCGCCAGCTGGGGGTCAGCCCTATGTTCCCACGGCCCATTGGTCCCACAGCCCATTGGTCCCACATTGCTAAGACTTTTGCGTTTTTTCAAAATTAGGCCCAATGGTCCCACAGCCCATTGGTCCCACAGCACATTGGTTCCACATCACTAAGATTTTTTAATATTATTTTTAGGCCCATTGGTCCCACAGCCCAAAATTCAAATAAAAAAGCAATGTGGGACCAATGGGCTGTGGGACCAATGGGCTGTGGGACCAATGGGCCTAAAAAATGAAAAAAAAGTCTTAGTGACGTGGGACCAATGGGCTGTGGGACCAATGGGTTGTGGGACCAATGGGCTGTGGGACCAGTGGGCCGTGGGACCAATGGGCTGTGGGACCAATGGGGCGTGGGAACATACAGTAGGTACGCTCCCGCCAGCTGGTCTCATAGGACTCAATGTTAACTGCTAGCATGGAGGTAAAACTTGCACTACCATACTCAGAGAAGAGTTGACAGTACAGGAGAAAGGTAAAACTCAACTATTTAACTCAAGGGGAGGCTTAATATGAGCTTATTTCCAAAAAATGGGACAGTATCACTTTAAGACAAAACTATCAGATTAGCATACTTTTCATTAGCATACTGAAACACAATTTTCAACTCACTTGACTCTAGTAGAACCAGATGGTCAGTTAGAGTAAAGGACAAAATTGACAATAATTTAATTTATACAGTATATACTATCATGTAATCTTTATGTTATATAGCCTATTTAGATGGGCACAATCAATGTTCCCCCAAAATGGGCATCATGTACATTTAAATATTCCCTTGATAAAGGTTTTGAAGAAATTTTAACCAAATATTATTTAATTAAGAGGGATCATTTTTGGTTACTTTAATGGAGGTTGTGAGTGATCCAAAAGGAGCCATCTGCTGGCTAAGTCTCGAGAGTGTGTGCGTGCGTGCGTGCGTGCGTGCGTGCGTGTTAATGGGCGTGCCTGACACATGCTGAACGCCAAGATAGCTGTCTTTCTAACATGATTTTCTCTCTCTCTCTCCCTCTCTCTCTCTCTCTCTCTCTCTCTCTCTCTCTCTCTCTCTCTCTCTCTCTCTCTCTCTCTCTCTCTCTCTCTCTCTCTCTCTCCCTCCCCCCATCAGATTCCTATGTGGTACGGTGAATGAGTTTGTGGCTGAGGTGGGGAAGGCTTACGAGAGAGCTGCGGAGAATAGAGAAGAGGCGGACGCCATGGCTAAGAAGGTGGGCGTGCGTGCCTGCGTGCCTGCGTGCCTGCGTGCCTGCGTGCCTGCGTGCCTGCGTGCCTGCATGCCTGCGTGCCTGCGTGCTGCATCTGCATCAATATAGTGTGGGATCAGTGTGTGTGTGTGTGTGTGTGTGTGTGTGTGTGTGTGTGTGTGTGTGTGTGTGTGTGTGTGTGTGTGTGTGTGTGTGTGTGTGTGTGGTTATATAAAATGTTGTGTAACATGGTATCGCTGTGGAAGCTGGTGGGCTGAAGGTTAAGAATAATGTAGAATAATGCAGCTCTGGGTTTAATGTCTATTCATTTTTCATACTTTCTCTCTGTTCATCCATACATACACCCACATCTCTCCCTCTCTCTCTCTCTCTCTCTCTCTCTCTCTCTCTCTCTCTCTCTCTCTCTCTCTCTTGCGCGCGTACGCTCTCTTGCTCTCTCTCTCACACACCTATTTCAATACACACATTATATCTCTATCTCTCTCTTTCCCTCCTTCTTTCTTTCTTTCCTTCTTCTTTTTGTTTCTCTCTTGCTCTCACTCTCTCTCTTTTGATCCTTATGCCACCATTCTCCACCCACCCCTCTCTCTCTCTCTCTCTCTCTCTCTCTCTCTCTCTCTCTCTCTCTCTCTTTATGTCTTTCTATCCCTCTCTCCACACCCCCTACGAGAGGAAGCACTTTAGTCTTAAATTAATTCTGAATTAGCTTGCCGCTGTTTGTCACCTGATAATTTGCCTGCTGTACCCAAAGACTGCCTTCGCCAGAGGAGGCATCCACCACCAACAGCAGGGAGTACATCCATCAGACAGAGAGAGAGAGAGAGAGAGAGAGAGAGAGAGAGAGAGAGAGAGAGAGAGAGAGAGAGAGAGAGAGAGAGAGAGGAGGCTTCAAGCACCAACAGCTGGAGCCCATCCATCAGAGAGAGAGAGAGAGAGAGAGAGAGAGAGAGAGAGAGAGAGAGAGAGAGAGAGAGGGGGGGGGAGGTGCTTCAAGCACCAACTGCAGGAGTCCATCCATCAGAAAGAGAGAGAGAGCAAGAGAGAGAGAGAGAGAGAGAGAGAGAGAGAGGGAGGGAGGGAGAGAGAGAGATAGAGATTCTTTTCTTGCTGATATTATCAATATAATTGCAAGCAATACAATTGCAAGCATTAATTTGTTGTTTGTTTGTTTCAATAATTATTTTATTACAATGTCATTACCAATGTATCTTCAACCAATGCTTTGGCAATACGAAATATTTTTGTCATGCTAATAAAGCTTCTATGAATTGAATTGAATTGAATTGAAGAGAGAGAGAGACAGAGAGAGAGACAGAGAGAGAGACAGAGAGAGACACACACAGAGAGAGAGAGAGAGAGAGAGAAAGATAGGAGGCTTCAAGCACCAACAGCTGGAGTCCATCTATCAGAGAGAGAGAGAGAGAGAGAGAGAGAGGGAGAGAGAGAGGGAGAAAGAGAAAGAGAGGTGAAGAAAGAGACACAGAGACAGACAGACAGAAAGAGTGACAGAGAAAGAGAGCTGCAGTGAGAGAAAAAGACAGATAGAGGCAGAATGAGAGATCCCATTCTTCAGTTGTGTTGACAAATTGATCATGAAGATTAGACAGGACACACTGCTCATGTTAAATAAGTTGCCTCAAAGCAGAAATCTTCAGTTTTATTAATAATCAGCACAGACATAATGGGCTGAGAACAAAACAATGTGCTGATTCATTTAAGGGCATGGTTATGAATAATAATGTATATGTCTAGATTTTACATTTCATGATATTTCTTTTTTTCTACAGTATATATATATATATATATATATATATATATATATATATATATATATATATATATATATATATATATATATATATATAATGTTGTTTATTGTCAAAATGTTACATATGACAATATTTATCTCTCTGTTCTTCTCTCTTCTGTCTTCCCATCTCTCTCCTTCCTCTGCCCTTTTCCTTCTCCTTCCTCTTTCCTTCTATCTCTTGCGCCATCTTCCTCTCCTCCTCCCTCTCTCCTTCTCTCTATTCCTCCATCCTTCTCTCTTCCTCCATCCTTGTCTCTCTCCATCTTTCTCTCTCTCCCTCCATCTCTTGCTCTCTTTCCTTCTCTCTCTTCCTCCATCCCTTTCTCTCTTCTTCCATCCTCCTCTCTCTCTTTCTCATCCTCCTCTCCTCCTCCCTCCATTCTCCTCTCCTCCTCCTTCTATCCTTCCTGCCTGCTCCCTCTATCCTCTTCTCTCTTCCTCCATCCTTCTCTCTCTTCCTCCATCCTTCTCTCCTTTCCCGCACCCTTCTCTCTTACTCCATGCTTCTCTATTCCTCCATCCTCCTCTCTCTTGCTCCATCCTCCTCTCTGTATCCTCCCATCTCCTCCTCCACCCTTCTCTCTACCTCCATCCTCCATCCTCCTCTCTCTCTCCTCTCTGTGTCCTCCCATCTCCTCCTCCAGTGTGCGATGTTGAATGAGAAGCTGGACTCCCTGGTCAAGGCCCTCAGCGAGGAGGCCGACGCCCAGCTGGTGCCCACGGGTTCCGTATCGCCGCACTCCGAGGACGGCGAGAACGAAAAAGACAGCAACGACACGGATGGTGGCGGCGGCGGCGGCGGCGGCGGCATCGGCGGGGATAACGGGGGTGGAGACCAGTCGTCATCGGGCGAGTCGCCTGGGGAGGAGGGGCCCGGGATGCCGAGGGCCTTCAGGAGCCGCGAGCAGCTGATGCTGAGGGCCAACAGCCTGAAGAAGGCACTCAGGCAGATCATACAGCAGGCCGAGAAAGGTGCGTGAACTGGACACTACACACCTTTAAACACATTGGAATTTCTTAGTGAAGCTATGGCTGTATGTCAGGCTACAGTATTCATGCCACACAATGCAATTCACAGTGAAGCTATGGCTGCATTTATACCTTTTTATCAGGCTAATCATGCCAGACAATGCAAATACACACCTTAGTCAGGTTATTTTTTACTGAAGCGATGGCTGCAAGCATACATCTTACAAGTATACAGAGTATAATATGCTGTTCAGAGTGAAGGCTGAGAAAGGTGAGAGGCTGAGAAAGGTGTACTCTAAACACTTTTAAACACATTTACAAAAGAAACATGGGAGCAATTTATTAGGCCTTTAAGACGCTCTAACAGCTGCCCAACACAAAACACAGCAACTACAGTACAAAAAAGTAAAATTCAATGTCAAAGTCAGTTTTATTGTAAATTTCTTCACTAACACTTGACATACAAACCTGTTCATTAACAATCGTGAATGAAGCCTGTTTACTGTCATGTGACCCAGCGTAACTGACAAATAGGTCACCCAGTGTGAACTTTTTCATGTCATGCCCTGATGAAGACTCGGTGTGGTTGAAACCTATCGTCTTTTTTAGACTATGCCCCAGTTTATAAAGGGTTTTTAACTTTATGAACTTTATACCTCCCAGCCGCCACCAAGTTTTCTGAAGAAGAGACATGTGTCTATTGACTTTAAGAGAACCAGCATATTGGAGTTTACTGGGTCATCATTGGAGATCGCTCAGCATTTCTCCCTCTGGAAGGAATTCAAATTACGTTTGTCGATCTACTTGTGTGGTGTCAAATCGGATCGTAGCACTGCTTTAACTGTGCAATTAATTCACGAGGCACGACCAGGTTTCAAACAGTTTTGGTTTTCTTGCAACCCTACGATTGCACGATCGTGAGGTGAAATCGCTTGTCGTTACTCCATGTACACTACACCTGCGATTGAGCAACAAATCGGCCCGACTCCCAAAAAGTCGTGCGAGTGAAAAATCGTGGGAAAATCAGGCAAATAGTTGCACAGTATAAGCCCGGCTTTAGCCAATCTATAGTCCACAACCACATAAGCCTGGAGGAGTTGAGTGTTTCTCTGTGATTCTCTGCTGTGAGTGACAATTATGCTCCTCCAACCTGTACTGCAACCAAAGACAAAAATTACACTCAGCCAACGTAGACGCAGAATGTTTTTTCCCACAACTTAACTGATGCTGAGCCCACAGTAGCATGAAGATGAGAGTATAAGGTGACTGTGAGTGGCAATTATACTCTTAAAAACCTGTAGTGCAACCAAAGAGAAAAATTACACACAGTCAGCGTAGACAGAAAAATGTTTTCCAACAGCTTAACTGATGCTGAGCGCACGGTAGCGTGAAGATGGAATTACTGTTTAGGTTTCTCCACTAGCTTAGCTGATTGTGAGTGTGAGATAGGGACATGCGTTTTTTTCCAGATTTGCTGCTGACAAATTTCAGATCAAGCAAAGACACATGTGACACACACCGTTCTGGAAGGCAGTCATTCTTGTAATAAGGTCCTTCGTTAACAGTAATGACAAATGCCTGGCATTTTTTTGTTGCTACGTCATGTACTCTCTCTCTCTGTGTCTCTCTCTGTCTTTCTGTCTCTGTCTCTGTCTCTGTCTCTCTCTCTCTCTCTCTCTCTCTCTCTCTCTCTTAGTTTGTCTCTAACCCCTGTCCTTCCCTCTTCCTCGTCTCCTATCTTCTATTCTAAATCTAATTCTAAATATTTTGTTGCTATGTCATGGCCTCTTTGGTAAAAATAGCTCACAGAGGAAGTGGAATGTATACAAAGTGTTGCATAGCAACATGTCTAGCTGTTTAATCATTCACTGCAGATGTTGTCATGATAAATAAACAAAGTATGCAACAGTTCAAGTTCAATTTAAATTTATATAGAATATCTCAACCAGCGGAAGCTGAACAACGTGCTTGAAAACAAAATTGGAAAATTACAAGTGTCCTTCAGCCCTCTACCCTTGTCTCCTTTCTTCTCTGTCCCTCGTTTCTTTGTCTTGGCTTCTCTCTCTCTCTCCCTCTCTCTCTCTCTCTCTCTCTCTCTCTCTCTCTCTCTCTCTCTCTCTCTCTCTCTCTCTCTCTCTCTCTCTCAACCTTTCAGTCCTTCCTCTCCTTCCTTGGCTCTCTTCTTCTCTCTTTTCACATAATAATAAATAAGTTTGTTTTATCCATAAGCACCTTTCAAATGCACTCAAGGACACTTAGCAAAGATAATAAAAATACAATTGGATCATGGAGAAAGCTAAACAAAATGAAAACGGAAAATGAACGGGAACAGTTCAATTACAGAAGCCAGGGCCGGTTCTAGTCCTTTTGGTGCCCTTGGCGAGCACCCCCTTCCCTTTTGTACATTTGAAGAGCTCTTTTCCAAAACGCTATATCCACCATTTTTTACTTTTTGAATTTTAATATTGGATTTGACAGTTAAGAAGTCCTATAATCTATATATGAATTCTTGCCATTCAAATGTTTTCAGAACATACTTTTTAATCCTCTATAAAATGCATTTTGCAATGCAATTCAATGGAAAGCCCAATAGAAAAAAGTCAATTTCCCAACATTCTATAAAATGGATAAGACCTCTTCATTTAGACATTAGCATCGATATCTACATCTGATTGGGCACAGATCTAGTCCCTACATATACTGAGTGACCATGGCAACACTGTCAATGTTTTATTTTGCTCAACATTCTTATTCTGTGTGGGACCTTTGGGCTTTATGGGGCCCCAAGACTTTTGGTGCCCTAGGTGACTGCCTTACCCTGACAGCAGCATAATTGTGTCCTTCCTTCTCTCTTCTCTTTTCATATTCCCTCTCTCTCTCTCTCTCTCTCTCTCTCTCTCTCTCTCTCTCTCTCTCTCTCTCTCTCCTCTCTCTCTCTCTCTCTCTCTCTCTCTCTCTCTCTCTCTCTCTCTCTCTCTGTGTTTTAATATTCTCCTCTCCTCTTTCTTCTTCTTCTCTCTCCCCCTCTCTGTTGCAGTGGTGGATGAGCAGAATCGTCACACTCAGGTGCAGCGCATGTCCTCCACCTCCTCCATCAAGCGGCAGGGCAGTGACGAGCTCAAGGACGCCGACATGCGTGAGTAGCCATGGAGTAGAACCGCATTCCTGCTGCGGAACTCGGAACGCGGAACAACAGAAAGACAACATTCCGCTTCTGAATTCCACTTCCCGGCACCAGTTCTGTGGTGTCCCTGGTTTGTGGCACTTGCAGTAACTGTTTAAGGATCATGTTCTTTCTGAATGAGATATTGTTGACGTGTTATTTCAGCACTTAGAGAGTTGACTGGACAAAATAGAGTAACTGAAATAAATGATAGAAGTCCGCAACACTTTTAATGCTCCCAGTGATTTATTTGTGTGTCTCCTCTACCACTCCACTACCACTGATTTATCAAATAACCTTTGACCTTTCCCCTCTACAGGTCAGGGTTCCATGAGTCCCCCCCTCACCTCTCCCATCACCCTGGAGAAGTCCGAGAGCTTCAGCGCCGTGTCATTCTCAGAGGACTCTGTGTAAAGTTCAAGTCTTACTTATTTAGTGTGTGTGTGTGTGTGTGTGTGTGTGTGTGTGTGTGTGTGTGTGTGTGTGTGTGTGTGTGTGTGTGTGTGTGTGTGTGTGTGTGTGTGTGTGTGTGTGTGTGTGTGTGTGTGTGTGTGTGTGTGTGTGTGTGTGTGTGTGTGTGTGTGTGTGTGTGTGTGTGTGTGTGTGTGTGTGTGTGACTGCTATGTATATGATACCACAGCCACTTGAAAAAATGCAGCTAGTTCACATACATGCACGCATACATAAATACCTATAGGAAATACGTAAGCCCTGCCCAACTGGTAATACAAGGCAGTTTCACATCATGGTACACACATGATGTAATGCTGTATGTGTGTCCGTCCCCCTGCTTCTATGTGCCACTTGATTTGAATAGGAACTGATATTATTGATATGATAAAGATAAAGATAAAGATGTATAACATACATTGCATTATAATTATTATAGTCTGTATAATTGTTTATAGTATTATCAATACAATATTACTACAATACTATATCAAAACAATACTGTCTTTTTGGGATGAAACAGCATGAAGTATTTTATCACTTAGAGAGTGAATTTTTATCTTCTAGAGTGTATATGTTTCCAAAGTGCTCTATTAGACTTGGACCACTACTCTGGAAGCAAATACACTCTAGAGTATGTTAAAATTCACTCTCTAAGTGATGAATTAACACTGCATGTTTTTGCTCTGTAGGCTTTTCATTATTGGTAAGGTTCTAATGTTCTAATGTTGTAATGTTCTGTGGGTTCCCCAGACTCTGCACTGAGAAGTGTGTGATGAACAACTACTTTGGCATCGGACTGGATGCCAAGATCTCGCTGGAGTTCAACAACAAGAGAGACGAGCACCCCAAGAAGTGCAGGTACAGTACCCGAGATGACCAGCCTGCAACACATATGCTACAAGCATGTCTACAATACTGCCCTACAAAGTGCAGTTACTGTACTACGTCAACAGTGAAACTGAGAAAAAGGCCTTCTAAGCCTTTTGTATTAGGTTGGATATTACAGTTACTGTTTATTTGACATGGCAATGTTTCTAAAATGGTGCACAATTGGACCCTAAGCCTTTGCCACAAGATAAAGGAGATGTAATAAAGACTATTTAAAGTCTAAACTCAATTTTGACAAAGATACTGCACTTTGTCTTTGTAGGGCAAAATACATGAGCTACCGTTAAAAAAGAACACATCACTCACAAACACTCCCAGTATACTGTGAGTTGATTGGCTAGATCAGTGACTCCGAAAGTGTGGGCCATAGTGTTAATGCAGGTGAACCTGTGAGAGGTCCTCAAAGTATTTCCATTGCACCAGCGCGACACTATAAGTTTGTATGCTGTCAGTGAAATCAGAGCTCTGGCCAATGATGTCAAATACAAATACAACAATGCACACATTAGCCAACAGGTGGAATGACAGTATCACATGGCTTTACAATATGAATGAGTCCCCAGTCAACTATAACATGAGAGAGGTACAGTAGGAAACTTAGCAGCAGTCTGACATATTATTTGGATGGGAGTGCTGACATATTTTCCATTGCAGTACCCAGCCACTATACGTGTAAGTAGGCCGTCAGTCAAAGGTTTGGACAAATGCCAAAACAAATACAAATGAGGAGCTCTTTTTCAAAGCACTAGGTATCCATTTTCAAAAAAAATCAGACTTGTTATCGTCTTTCTCTGTTTATATCGTTGAAATCAGTGTTTTAATGTTTGAATTTCCTATGGAAATATCAGATAACATAAACCCAGTTCCCATTTTCCTGACGCTGTTTAGATTAAAAAAATATATATTTATTAAAAAAATGTACTTGTATCAGGCTTGTACGAAATTCCGAATTGAATGAATTGAAATTCAAAGTAATGCCATAATACGAACACTAGGTGGTGTCATTACCTTGAATTTCTTTGAATTTAATCTACACCACCCATTGAGAGTACATAGAACACCACCACCTAGTGTTCATATTATGGCATTACTGTGATTTTCAATTCATTCAATTCGGAATTTCGTCTGACTTGTATTTTTACAGCACTTTTGGAAAAGAGCTTTTAAAATACAGCACATGCATTAGCAAATAGATGGAATCATTACAATATGGAGGAGTGCCTGTAGCAGAACAATTGCACACAGGCCCCCACCACCAATGCAGAAGCGCCCTGGGCCCAGGGGCAAATGCCCTGCTTGCCCTGCCCATAACTCTGGCCCTGTTGAGTGTACTAGACTAGACTGTAACATGAGTGTACAGTGAGGCAGCAAACTTGGTAGCATATTATATTGCTGACAGTCCTGGCAGGTTTTCCATTGCAATAGCATAGAGGTGTCATACAGGGGGGGTAAAGTGTGACTGTTATGTTTATATGTTGTGTTGATACCTCTTAACCTTTGACCTTTGAACTCTTGACCCCCCTGCAGCAGTCGCACTAAGAACATGATGTGGTACGGCGTGCTGGGCACCAAAGAGCTGGTGCAGAAGACCTACAAGAACCTGGAGCAGCGAGTGCAGCTCGAGGTGTGTAGTGCAAAGTGGAGTGTGTGGGTTGTGTATTTGTGTGCGTGTGTGTGTGTGTGTGTGTGTGTGTGTGTGTGTGTGTGTGTGTGTGTGTGTGTGTGTGTGTGTGTGTGTGTGTGTGTGTGTGTGTGTGTGTGTGTGTGTGTGTGTGTGTGTGTGTGTGTGTGTGTGTACAGTATGTATGTGTGCACCTGCGCGTCTCTAATGTGCAGTGTGTGTGTCGTGTATTTGTTTGTGCTTGCGTACGTGCGTGTGTGTACGTGTCTGTGCATGCGTGTGTGTACGTACAAATACCTGCGTGTCTGTATGTGTGAAAGTTCTGCCGTTCTGCCTCTGTCATCTTTCTCAGAAGTGATAGGCTAGCCCTTATCTCTATGCTACGGTAAATAACTGCAGTGATTGTGCTGATGAAATCTGGAAATGTTATGACAACTTCTTGTTACTCCTGTTTTTTCATACTGACGTCTTTTCTGAGAATACGTCTCATAATCTCTGAAGCTAAAAGCAAACATCCCATTGTTGTTGTGTTCAGATCAGCTGTGGTTGTTTAGATGGTATGTTAGCATTTTGATTTTGAACACTTAATGCCAATGTTTTCATTATCTATTATATTATTTGGGACTAGCATTGTCAGAACAGAGTCAGTCTTTTTCCACAGCCATATTTCCATACGTACAATATTACCATTACAGAATGTTGTAATAGTGTGTTTGGTGTAGCGTGGATGGCAAAGATCGAACAACCTCCTTTATGTGTAACATTATCAATATGAAATGTGCATATCAATGTTGTATAAATGTTTGGTGTAGCGTAGTTGAGAAAGACTTCTGGTGTTGTATAAGTTGAGTATTATGTGTGGAGTATTGTTAGTGTAATGCCGTGTCCAGACCAAGAGCGAACTATGCTGCCTGGTAGCGTGGGTAGCAGAAGATGACCAGAAGATGTCGCGCAAGAAGCTTCGCTCCTGGCGAATTCGCTTTGGTAGCGCAGGTCGCGTGCCCTCCATAGAGAAATAATGACTTCCATCGCTTCATTCGCTCCGTTCGCTCTTGGTCTGTACACGGCATAGTTCTTCTGTGTTTGGTGTAGCATGGCCAAGAGGATACAGTACAGTATGTCTCCCTGACCATGTACTATAAGGATAATAGTATCATTATGAAACCTGCACATTAGGCCCTGCCATGGCCAACCGGTAAGGTTGCCATGCGGCCGACCTGGGTTCGATTCCTGGTCTAGGTCCTTTACCAACCCCTCTCTGTCTCTCTCCCAATTCCCTTCCTGCCCACCTCTCACACTGTCCCATTATCAATAAAATCGTAAAAGAACAAAAAAACCTTTTATTTTAAAATGTATTATCATGATTATAATCGTGATTTTGTGTTTGGTGTAGCATGGTTGAGAGTGTCCACGACCACATATAAAAATAATAGTATCATTATGAAATGTGCACATTTCTTTCATTTTATTATCATAATTCCAATAGTGACTTTGCGTTTGTGTGGCGTGGTGTGGTAGAGAAAGGGTTAACGGTGTTGGCTGTAATTAGTGTTGATTGCTGGAGCAGAGACGAGGACATTTGTCTTAATTAAGGGTTGTCACGGTGACCAGACGAGACGTCACACACTTACAGCTTACAGACTCTGCTCTCCAGTTTTTACAGGCTTGGCTTCATGTCTTTTGGCTACATTTCCAAATCACTCTCTCTTTCTCTTTCTCTTTCTCTCCCTCCCCCCCCCCCCCCACCCCCCCCCCCCCCCCCCCCCCGCCCCCTCTCTCTCTCTCTCTCTCTCTCTCTCTCTCTCT
>NW_026945830.1:535245-537745 GCF_034702125.1 Engraulis encrasicolus | reverse complement strand
AGAGAGAGAGAGAGAGAGAGAGAGAGAAGAAGGAGAAGGAAAAGAAAAGAGAGACAGAGTGGGTGAGTGAGTGGGGAGAGATGGGAGTAGATACTGGATGCAGGGAGAAAGAAGCAGAGGGTGGAAGGAAGAGAGGGAGAGAGAGAGAGAGAGAGAGAGAGAGAGAGAGAGAGAGAGAGAGAGAGAGAGAGAGAGAGGCCAGATAAAGGAGAGTAGAGAGAGGTCTCCTCTGCCTCCTCTGCTCTGCACAGCGCCTTGGGAGGAGTAATAGTGCAGCAATCCAATTTCATCCCACTGAATTGTGGTCGGCTGCTACAGATTTACGCAGTGGCCATTGGAAATACTGAGGTTTGCAAATGAAGGCCACACTCTGGCTTCAGGCTGGCCGGTGAAATATTATTGGCAGGTTGGCATAGAGAATTTAAAATGGTCTAAGGGAGAGAGTCTATAGCATTTTCCCCAAAGATTTGCACTTCACCTGAATTGCAAATGAAAGCTGAGTTCGGCAGGTTAGCCGGTGAAATACTATTGGCAAGTTGGCATACAAAATGTAAAAAGGTCTAAGGGAGAGTCCATGCAATTTCTCCCCAAAGATTTGTACTTCTCGTGAACTGCCTTATTGGTGCTTGCTTTTGATTTGAAATGCCGGAGCCTTGCAAATTACTTCTGCATTGGGCAGGTTGGTGGGTGAAATAGTATTGGAAAGTTGGCATACAAAATATAAAAAGGTCTAAGGGGAGAGTCTACACAATTTTCCCCAAGATTTGTTGTCCATGTGATGGAGCATAGAATCACGTTATTGGTGCTTGCTTTTGACTTGAAATGCTGGAGCCTTGCAAATGAAAGCTGAATTCAGCGACAGGTTGGTGGGTGAAATATTATTGGCAAGTTGGCATAGGGAATTTAAAATGGCCCAAAGGAGAGTCTGTGCAATTTTCCCCAAGATTTGTAGTTCATGTGATGGAGCAGAATGCCATTTTTGCTGTTGGCATTGGAGAGCCTTGCATATGAAGAGCTGGCTGGCTGGCTGGTGAACTACGGTGCTGACAAAGGATTTGACAAGGCCAGAGGGAGCCCCATGCAATACAATATCCCCAAAGATTTGTCGTTTGCAGGGTGGGGAAGAAACCATATTATTATATATTAACCCATTGACGCCTAAGGCACCTGCAAAAAAGGGGTGCTGAATGCCTGAGCCCTTTTTAAGAAAAGCTGCCCTCAGCCTATAAAAACCTAAATATCTCAGCTTCTGAAGCACATAAAAATATGCTCTAAGTTGCATTTAAATGTTAAGACCCTCGTCTTTCATTAGAATGTGTTCATTCATCTCAAACAAACAGAGATTTTAATGAAGTTGTCTCAAATCTCATGAGCCTGAATGTTGCGTAATGCAGGTCCAGGCACCAGGGCCAATGTTGCGCAATGCAACATCAGGCATCAATGGGTTAATATATAGTGGGGCTTAAGACTTGAACTAGTCTTGAAATGCTACAGTCTTGTGAATGAAGACCGCACTCGGCACGGCAGGCTAGCTGTTGAAATAATATTGGGCAGCCATGGTGAAGGAGGTGGCCTTAAGATCAGAGGGTTGCAGGTTCAAATCCCACCCTGACCTCTCCCCACACCGCCACCCAAGGCCGCCCATGTGCCCTCGAGCAAGGCACCTAACCCCACATTGCTCCAGGGACTGTAACCAATACCCTCTAAAATACGTAACTGTAAGTCACTGTGGATATAGTGTAATGTAATGTGATGTTGCCATGTTGTCATGGAGATTTAAAAGGTCAATGGGAAAAGATATGCCATTCCCCATATCCTAATAGTTCAGAAGATGAAGTGAAACCAGAGAGAGTAGAGAGAATATAATAATATAATATACTTAAAGAATCTCTGGTGAAACTGTCATCCAAGTTTTTCTATGTGGTAACCAGGATAATCCATGCTGTACTGTACCTCATGTTACTAAGGCAACCGAGTGGGATCAAGTATGGTCTCCTAGATGGGCCTGACTTTCCATTGAACTCCATTTATTCCATTAGTCTCTTAAACCGGGCTTACACTGTGCGACTTTTTGCCCGATTTTGCCAGGATTTGCCAGTCTCACGACTTTTTGAGTCGGCTCAATTTCTTGCTCAATCGCAGGTCAGTCATGAGTCTCACATCGTGTAATGTACATGGGGTAAGGACAAGCGATTTCACCTCACGGTCGCAAGAAAATCAAAACCGTTTGAAATCCTGGTCGTCCCTGTGTGTGAATCATACAGTCAAAACAGTGTTACGACCCGCTTTGACACTTGTCATGCACAAATTGATAGGGCAGGGCGATTCGCTTTTGAGCGCATCCTCATCTCCGCCTCGAGTGCGCATGTTCCCTCCTCTGCAGACCTGGGAAACAAACACATTTCCCATAATGCTCCTGCCGGTGAAAGCCAATCTACCAAAGGCAGCACAAATGTCTTTGACCTACTGTTTTGCACCCAGTGATATTTCTTAGACAGAA
>NW_026945830.1:527745-532745 GCF_034702125.1 Engraulis encrasicolus | reverse complement strand
GTGCCTGAGTCGCAGTGCGGCGGTGGAGATTGTGAACACCAGCAAGGTGCTGCAGCAGGAGACCAAGATGCTGCTGGAGGGGAAACTACTGGTGAGTAGACACACACACACACACACACACACACACACACACACACACACACACACACACACACACACACACACACACACACACACACACACACACACACACACACACATGCTCAGACACACACACACACACACACACACATGGACGCACGCGCACACACACACACACACACGGACACACTCACACATACACGTGGGGCAGCCGTGGCCTAGTGGTTAGAGAGTTGGTCTTTCAATCTGAGGGTTGCAGGTTCAAATCCCACCTGACCTCTCCCTACATCTCCATGGCTGAAGTGACCTTGAGCAAGGCACCTAACCCCACATTGCTCCAGGGACTGTAACCAATACCCTGACAAATAATAAATGTAAGTCGCTTTGAATAAAATGAAAGCGTCAGCTAAGTGAAATGTAATGTAATGTAATGTAATGTAATACACACACACACACACACACACACGGAAACACACACACGGAAACACATACACACACACACACACACACACACACACACACACACACACATGGAAACACACACACACCACACACCGTACGTACACTCCAAAAACAGTGTGAAAGGGGGAAAACTGTTTTTTGACATTGGACACTTGATTTCATCTTATAATCTCGTGCTCTCCTCACCCCTGCATGTTGTGTGTCATTTGGAGCTCTGCTGAAGGTATTTGGCCAAGAAACGTCTTGTTTGTAAACTTTGCGGTTTTGCGGGTAATACATGTTTTGAAAGTCTGTTAAAGGAGGATGTGATGTGATGTCACATCACAAACACCCGGCTATATCAGTCTTTCAAAAAGCATGCAGTTGTATATGTCAAAGCCCAACTGGGAAACTCCACAAGTGTTCACTGTACACAATGAAATTGCATTTATGCCTCACCTGTGCAAGGGGGCAGCCCCTGATGCCGCCCCAAGGGAGCAGTGCAGCGGGACGGTACCATGCTCAGGGTACCTCAGTCATGGAGGATGATGGGGGAGAGCACTGGTTAATTACTCACCCCACCAACCTGGCGGGTCGGGAGTCGAACCGGCAACCTTTGGGATACAAGTCTGACACCCTAACCAGAGATATTCTAGACAGAGATACGTCATTTTAATTCTTTTCCGGTATCCACTTTATGTCGGGTGAACGCTCCTTTAGGAGACCTTCGGTTAGGAGACCTTTGGAGTCCTGAGGTTGAGAATGAATTGAGTCCACTTAGCGCTGTAGATGGCGCTAGCGCACTTCTTGTGCAAACACCACAAAAACAGAAGAAGAAGGAGGGGACAACGCCCCCTTAGGAGACCCAGCTTGAGCACACTCTTTTGAATTGGGTGGGCGTGTTTTGCAATATCTTGCTCTAATGGACTATTTTTTCCCTAACCGCTTACCCATGACTTCAGAGAGAGTAGAGAGAGAGAGGTTCCATTGGCCCATTGTTTCCGGGTTCTATTATTGCAAGGGGGAGGGGGGGAAATCCCCCTTTAGGCAGACCCTAGGCAGACCTAAGGACTGTTCTATTCAATGCTAGGAGTATTATGACATGCCCCTTTAGGCAGACCGGAACCTGGTCATGTTAGGTGCCCATAGCAACCTATTACATTGGCATATCTCTATACTTAAAGAATCTCTGATGACTTCCTGTGTGTGTGCATGTGTGTTTGCCTGTGCAGCAGCTGGAGTCGTCCCAGGAGCGCGAGCTGCACTCCACACTCAACAGCCTGGCGGCAGAGCTCCTCAAGCTGGAGGACATCCACTGGATATGGCCCAGCATGCACTGCTCTGATGAGGTAGGGGTTTGTGTGTGTGTGTGTGTGTGTGTCTGTGTGTGTGTGTGTGTGTGTGTGTGTGTGTGTGTGTGTGTGTGTGTGTGTGTGTGTGTGTGTGTGTGTGTGTGTGTGTGTGTGTGTGTGTGTGTGTGTGCGTGCGTGCAAGTGCATTTGCATTTGCATTTGCATTTGCGTGCGTGCGTGCGTGTACATGCGTGCGTGCGTGCGTGTGCGTGCGTGCGTGTGTGTGTGACAATCTTGCATGTGACTGGTTCAATCTCTTGAGTTAATTTCAACTCTTTAAGGTTTACATTATATTATTTTACTGTCTCCCCTTTGTCTCTGTGAAGAGGAGGCTGTGAGCAGTGGCGGCCCTTACCGAAAACAACTATAGCATTATTATAGTAACAATTGCACAATGTAGGAGGGCCTTGGGCCCCGGGGCAAATGCCCTGCTCGCCCCCCCTATAGCTCCGTCCCTGGCTGTGAGAGTCACAGTATATTAACACTGGTATTGGTATATTAACACTGTCTCCTCTTTGTGTGTGTGTGAGGAGGAGGAGGCGGTGAGAGGGGCCAAGAGCAGCATCAAGCTGAAGATCATGCCCAAAGCCAAGAAGGAGCGCGAGAAGCTGCACAAGCAGAAGTCCAACAGCTCCCTCTCAGGTACGGGAGGACTCACTACATACAACGGAAAGGGCAAATGCACATTTTGCACTATGTTTGGCTGGTTTTATGAAAAGATATGAGGCCTATTACTAAGAAGCTGGTTCAGGAGTAAACCAGGTTAAGTTAAGAGGTAAATCGTCTAATAGAAGAGCCTGGAGTCCTCATTAGGCTCTTCTATTAGATGATTTACCTCTTAACTTAACCAGGTTTACTCCTGAACCAGCTTTGTAGTATATAGGCTCCTGAACATGCCCATAGATACCAAATAACAGAAACAGCAGCAAACATTACAAAATGGTGAGGACCACTCTACTGCAAACAGTTCAGAAAAGGAGCTAAATGTTCAAAATAGTGCACTTGTCCTTTAACACTGTTCTAGTTGGTCACACTCTCTGAGAGTTAGATTAGCCCTTCAGAATGTTACTCTTATAGTTAAGACACTGTGTTTAAAATACCAGAATGGAAATTACTAAGTTGTTGTGCACAGCCCTGTGTTATGTCATAGTATTGTAGTACTATGGTAGTTAACATTCCAATGACTATTACAGCATTCCACTGGTGGGACAGCATGCATTATGGGGCTTTAGAGTCGGGCCAACTAGAGGAATGTTAATGTTGACTCTCTAAGTGTTGCATTGACACTGCATTACTTAATGTATTGTGCACCAGTCAATGCACAGCTCATCTCTTATCACTGCAGCCCAATGACTGTACACACTCTATGGACACATCATGGTTTCAATGGATTTGAGGGATTTTCAACCATCGATTTTGCATCCGAAATTTCCAATAGAAATGCCTTCTCAAATCATGTCCCAGCCAGAATTGAATATTGCATAACATTTTAGAATAGGTTTCACATGTTGACCATTAATGCATACCTAATGACTGTCTGTATATGTGAAGGACTGTATAAGTGACTTATCAGACACGTGTTCAAGTTCATCTAGGTCCTTATTATGATTATATCACTAAGAACTGCTTTGTTGGCTGGGAACAAGACATTTGTGACTACAACTGATTGACTTTGCTAACATGTCTTATAAGTTACCTATACAGACAGTACGGCATGTGTTAGTGTCTAGCATGTTCACCTTAAAGTTAAGTATTACCGAAAATGCTTCAAATCCGTTGAATAGAATGGAACCTTGGTATCCATTCTAATATCTAGCCATTGGTTCAGCCTACCATGCCATTTCCCTTACTCTCTTACCAGGACCAACCTGATTACAGCATATCAGGGTTGAGGAACATGTTTCATGCGAAGGGCCACTTCAAATACATCCGTGGGAAAAGCAGTTTGGCTTGAAAATTCTGCTCAATAAGTCAACTATGGTTTATCAACTATGGTTCTCTTGCTGAATGAAGCATAGTTTTCGAAGCATTTTAAACACATCTCAAAAGGATGCACTTAGCGGAATTAAGTTTTACTGGTAAATTGAATGGAGTAAATTCGAAATGAGATGTCCCATGTCACCGAGGCCATTGTGTGTCCTGATTTGGAAAAAAGTGAATTGGTTCATTGACAACTGTGTGGGAATTTGTGTTGGGTTTCGCTAACTTGAGAGGTATTTGTGAAATATGACTTAACAGGGTTTAGAAATAGTGTCATACAGTATATAACTGTTTTGTGTGCAAAAGATAATGTCATCCCTATCATCCGCTCCTTCTCAGGTGCACACAGACCCATGTTGCAATCACATCGTACACTCTCAGGTACAGACAGACTCATCACCCAAAACCCCACCACTACTTATGTCACCCAAACCCTACCACTACCTGTCACCCAAACCCCACCACTACCTATTTCTCCAAAAACCCTACCACTACCTACAGAAGAAGGAACAACCAGAGTCTGCTTTAACTAATTCAACCCAAATATTTACAAGTTTTCATATTTTTATTGGCCATAAGATGTAAACATTCACAGGACAGCAAGGCATAAGTAAGTACACCCTTGCCTTCAATAGGTTTTAACCCTACGTTAGTCGCAATAACCTCAACCAGATGTTTCCTGTAGTTTCAGATCAGATTAACAAAACAATCTGGATGTATCTGGTCTCCCTCTTCTTTAGAAAACTGCCTCTCGTCAGCAAGGTTTGTGGGATGTCTGGAGTGCATAGCTGTCTTGACTTCATGCCATATAATCTCAATTGTTTTTTGCCAGGGCTTTGACTGGGCTATTCCAGAATGTGTATTTCATTATTATGAAGCCATTCTAAAGTCGATTTGCTTCTAAAGCATGGGTTGTTGTCACATTTCAGCACCCATCCTCTTGTGTGCTTCAATTGTGTGACAGACTACCTCACTTTTTTCTATAAAATATCTCGATAAACTTCTGAATTCATTGTTCCACTGATAATAGCAAACTGAAAAGGGCCTGAGGCAGCAAGGTAGCCGCATATAATGATGCTCCCGCCACCATAATCAAAGGTGGAGATGATGTTTTGGTGAAGGTGTGGTTCTCCAGTTCTCCTCCAA
>NW_026945830.1:524763-527645 GCF_034702125.1 Engraulis encrasicolus | reverse complement strand
TTTTTGTTAATAAACCACACACACACACCATTATTAAGTTCCAGTTACATACTCTGTCCCAATAGTCCCAATTGCTGCCACTGCACAGTTAGACCCTGGAGTCCCCTAAAACCCTGTTGCTCAATTAGCAAGTGAGGACTAATTTTATAGCGCTGAGAGAGAGAGATGGAGATAGTGGGGGGAGAGATAGAGAGAGAGAGAGAGAGAGAGAGAGAGAGAGAGAGAGAGAGAGAGAGAGAGAGAGAGAGAGAGAGAGAGACAGAGAGAGACAGAGAGAGAGAGAGATAGAGAGAGCATCCTGTGCTGTGCTGTGCTCTCATATTGCGTTACAGTTCATCACACTTTCAACAAGTGTATTTTTCACATTTTCTTGGGGGACAAACTCCCAAACCCCCAACAATATTGGGTCTATAATATCTGGCCTAAAACCCTGGGGCTTTTTTTTGTAAACTAACAGTGTTCATGGAAGCGGGGAGGCGGGCTTTCCTGTTGTCTGGCTCAGGGGCCCATGAAGTCATCAGCCGTCTCTGAACAAAGTCACACTGCCTTGGGAGGAAGAATTCTTTTGAGTGCTTGCAATGCTTTTATTCACAGCTAGATGGCATCATGGACACAAATGTCACACAGTCAGCCAGAGGCAGGGTACATAGACTGCACAGCGTGGAGTCTGGTGAAATTATGTAAGATATTCATGAAACAGACACATTATATTATCAGTTTTATGATGTTGACTCTGTTGCATGTACAGTACGTCGGGAGCTCCACAGGGTCAATGTACACGACTGGGGCTAAAACCAGGTGTTTCAGTTACATTGGCCAACCCCTGTATGGCCAGCGTGTCTGTGGATTTCCCTACTCACCACAGTGCCGTTGGCCTCCACGTAGGAATGCTCGGGGTGGGCGTTCTTGGCGTAGATGGTGACCACCACCTGGGCCCCCGTCTGGTGCCAATCGTGACGACACGCCACCTTCTTCTTGTCCTGCATGGGGAGAGAGAGAGGGGGGGTCATGAGGATAAGATAAGATATAAACTTTATTTATCTAGGGGGGGTCATGAGGATAAGATAAGATATAAACTTTATTTATCTAGGGGGGGGGTCATGAGGATAAGATAAGATATAAACTTTATTTATCTAGGGGGGGGGTCATGAGGATAAGATAAGATATAAACTTTATTTATCTAGGGAGAGAGAGGGGGTTGTGAGGATAAGATAAGATATAAACTTTATTTATCTAGGGAGAGAGAGGGGGGGGGGTCATGAAGGGAGTTAGGCACTGACGAGTATACTACAGTACAGTATATTCTTTATTTTAGACACGCCACCTTCTTCTTGTCATGGGGAGAGAGAGAAAATTAGGGGCATAAATAAGATAAGATAAGAGAAGATTAATGTTCCAGGTTGTATAGATAAAAATAGATTAAAAAAATGAGAAATAAAAATGAAAAAAGATACAAAAGAAATAAGAGTAATCACTATGCAGAAAAGTCAATCTGTTTTCCTTTGTCCTTAGTTGACAAATTATAGTCATTACAAGTATTATCATCTATCTGTGAATTCTTCCCATTCAAATATTTCAGAGAACATACTTTTTAAACCTATATAAAATGCATTTTGCAATGCAATGCAATGGAATGCCTAATAAAAAAATGAAAAATTGCCAATATGTTCCAAAATGGATATATGTCGTTTTGCAACAAAGCTCCGACTTCTTACTAATGTCAACTACGTAGCCTCTTAGTAGAGTAGAGTAGAGTAGAGTAGAGTAGAGTAGAGTAGAGTAGAGTAGAGTAGAGTAGAGTAGAGTAGAGTAGAGTAGAGGAGAGTAGAGTAGAGTAGAGTAAAGTAGAGTAGAGTAGAGTAGAGTAGAGTAGAGTAGAGTAGAGTAGAGTAGAGTAGAGGCTATATGAGGTGTCTTGGTAGAGTAGAGTAGAGTAGAGTAGAGTAAATTAGAGTAGAGTAGAGTAGAGTAGAGTAGAGTAGAGTAGAGTAGAGTAGAGTAGAGTAGAGTAGAGTAGAGTAGAGTAGAGTAGAGTAGAGTATCGTTTATTGATCCCAGGGGGAAATTAAGGTGTCATGTAGCATACACACATAAATAAAGACATAAAGACATTGTCCACAAGACATAACACACATATTTACACATAAAATAATCATATATAGCTCACTCAGTAGTGCACATGGGGTCGTCAATGGGCCTATTCACTATTTGCTGAAAATTCTCAACTACATCACAACAACATTGCTATGACAGTACTGGGAGCCTAACGTAACAGATTAAGACATAGACATTACCATTTTGGCGACAGTAAGGTTATAAGACAGGCTCTGCGCTAAGGGGTTAAATATCGGTGTGCCACTTTGGGTTTAAAAAAGGGTTAGATAAGTGTGATGTAATGCAATGTGATGTGTGTTGTGAGCATGAAGGTTCTAGAATGTGCTGCTCCGTAGGAGTTAATGTGGCATGAACACAGTGTTGGCGTGGCGACAGAATGTCAAGACAGGCCACACCAGCGAAATACTGAAATACATTTGGGGGGTTAGGGAAGAGGGGATACATGAAACACAGTAAAAGCATCAATACTTGAAAATTAATCTGCAATAGTCTTGAAGAAAGACAACAAAATGTGGCTAGTGTGAACTTTAAAAGAGAAGAAAAGCCCCATTTCGCATACGATAATTCCTTTGGAGGAAATCATTACTGAATGTCCAGATGTGCTTTGGCTTTTATCTGAGCGATAAATGACATGGAAATTAAACAGAACGGGTGAGTGACTTTAACAGCTCAATAAAGAAAGAATAATAATACACACACACACGCACACACACACACACACACACACACACACACACACACACACACACACACACACACGCATGCAA
>NW_026945830.1:517263-519763 GCF_034702125.1 Engraulis encrasicolus | reverse complement strand
ACACACACACACACACACACACACACACACACACACACACACACACACACACACACACACACACACACACACACACACTGCTCTGGCCACCAGGCTCTTCTCCAAGGCCATTCTCCTCTCCTCTCCTCTAAATCCTAAATCCATCCATCTGTGTGTCTTCCAGCAAGTCCATTAGGGCTAGAGGCAGAGGAGACCAGAGAGCAGTGGGGAGGGGAGGAGCACAACACTCTGAGTGTGTGTGTGTGTGTGTGTGTGTGTGTGTGTGTGTGTGTGTGTGTGTGTGTGTGTGTGTGTGTGTGTGTGTGTGTGTGTGTGTGTGTGTGTGTGTGTGTGTGTGTGTGTGTGTGTGTGTGTGTGTGTGTGTCTCTGTGTGTGTGTGTGTGTGTGTGTGTGTGTGTGTGTGTGTGTGTGTGTGTGTGTGTGTGTGTGTGTGTGTGTGTGTGTGTGTGTGTGTTTGTGTGTGTGTGCAGAAGACCACACCTCAAAATTCCTGTTGGGCAAGTACTAGTTGCATGCACAATTTAAGTCCATTGTTTAAAATAAATATTGAGTTCGGCCAGCAATTTTGTTATAGATTTTGATTTGAGTGTGCATGTACAGTATGTGTGTGTGTGTGTGTGTGTGTGTGTGTGTGTGTGTTAGTTCTCACCCTTCGTGAAAGACAGGTCCTCCAGGGTGGTGGATACACTCCTCCACATTAGTTTCAAAGCCCTTGTACATCTGGTGCAGAGAGAAAGGGGAACGTCTCATGTCAATACAGACACTATATACCTAGATTACATCAGTGTTTCTCAACTGGTGGGTCGCTACCCACAAGTGGGTTGCGGAGGGTCAAGGGTGGGTCGCGGAGCCGCGGTGTAAAAAAGAAAGTAAAAGTAAAAAAAACAACAATAAATAAATAGATATAAAATAAATGTATGATAAAAATATAGCCCATCATTTATAATAAATAAATAAGAAACAATAATAATAATGTTATTACACAGGCCTATTATGGTTATATTTTGAGAATTGCATTGAATTGACTTGAACGCTAAAAAATTTGGGTCGCGACCGAATGAGAGTGGAAAGTGATGGGTCCCAAGACTGTTCCAGTTGAGAACCACTGGATTACATTACATTGCACTTAGCTGATGCTTTCATTTATTCAAAGCGACTTACAACTAATATTTTTCAGGGTATTGGTTACAGTCCCTGGAGCAATGTGGGGTTAGGTGCCTTGCTCAAGGGCACTTCAGCCATGGATGGAGGTGTAGGGAGAGGTCAGTGGGGTGGCAACCCCTAGATTGAAAGACCAACTCTCTAACCACTAGGCCACGGCTGCCCTTAACAGATACTTTGACTCTTTGAGTCTCACTCGCTTCCTGTCACCATCTCAAACTGTCCTGTCAAATAAAGGTATAAAGCCACCTCAAACATAATATTATTATATACGTCAGTGATTTTCAACCTATGGGCGGGGGCCCACTGGTTGGCCCTGAAGATATACCAAGTGGGCCTTGAAATAATATTCTAAAAATTATAATCTATTTTTGATGTGTGTTGCTGCTGAGTTATGTGAGTTTTATTCGTAATCGTGTCAGAGGTGGGCCCCGAACATTTGTGACAATTTCGAGTGGGCCCCAAGTTGGAAAAGGTTGGGAACCCCTGATATACGTTATACAGGTATATATATAAAAAGAATTCTGATGTTGTTTCATTTCACGGACAAGCAGACATACGGGTAGATGACAGATAGGCTGCAAAAAACATTTTTTTCACAAAACATTGTTTATGAGGGAAAAAAGTATATGTCTACGTAGTGCAACAATTGATCTTTCAAAAAATCCAAGTGGTCACAATGTAGGTCTATTAATTGATTATTTATTTACGTTGATAAAGCAATTTGCTGAAAATATGTCCTTTGGTGTGACGTTAAGAAATATATATATTAAGTAATGTAGAAATGGCTTGATGGAGTTTTATGAACATTGTTACACTCTTCATATTTATTGCAATTTTTTAAAGTGTTCATTAAATGAGAAATTACCACTTAAGTATTTTTTTCCCCATTAGAGATGAGCTTATTAGAAACCTTTGAAGAAATACAGGGATATCTTCCTTTTTAAATTTTAAAAATTGTCCGAATTTATACTAACTTTTCAGGGATGATAATTTGTTCTTCCCTAATGCAATATTCAGTGTTTATCAAAAATATTATTAAGCTCAAACAAATATTTGAGCATTTAAAAAATGTCACACCGTAGGACATTCATGTCACGCTAAAGGACAGAAATGCAAAACTGAGCCAGAAACAAATGTATCAACATGATTATTTTGTCTTTTGATCATAATGTAATGTTGTAGTCAATATGGACCTACACTTTGCACTTATACGTCTTTGAGTCATAGATTATCAGCCTATCTTAACACTTAATGACAACCATGAGGTCATTAAATGTAACCTGCAGAGCTCATAAGACTCATACTGAAGTGTGACCTTGGCATGACCATCACACCT
>NW_026945830.1:462263-502263 GCF_034702125.1 Engraulis encrasicolus | reverse complement strand
TTTATAAATCCACATGGCACCAAAGCACATTGCTTATTTTTAGACATAATTATGCATTCCAATAATCCATCTACCTGTGAATTGAACAGGGATGCCGACAGGTGTGGACAAAGGGGACAGTTGTCCCCGGGCCCAGGGAGAGAGGGGGCCCATAATTGGTTCCTCATCATTACATTGTATGTATTAGATTGGGGGGCCCTTTCAGATGACTTTGTCCTGGGGCCCAGTCAAAGCTGTCAGCGGCTCTGCCTGTGAAGCTAATATATGCTGTATAAATGGCTTCCTGCATGCTGCGCTCCTGTCCAGCCAAGACTGTGCTAATGCCTTCAAGACATATGGCCAGAGCCCCATTAGCAGGCGCAGCAGCTATGTTATTACAGCTAGCCTGTTATTAGCCAGGCAGGCAGGCCCACGCTGCCCTACATCACACACACACATACACACGCACACACACACACACACTGTATGAACAATCACACACACACAAACATGTACATATTATGCGTGCACACANACAGACACAGACAAACACACACACACGTACACACGCCCGCACGCGTGCACGCACACACACACACATACACACAGACACACACACGCACACACACACATACACGCACGCACGCACGCGCCCACACACACACACACACACACACACACACACGCACACAAACTTTACTTACACAAGAGAGGAGAGCACACACGTGTCTACACACACATTAATACACACACACACACATACACATAAACTCTCTCACACGCGCGCACGCACGCGTTAACGCACACACACACACACACACTCACGCACACGCACACGCACACACACACACACACACACACACACACACACACATACTGCATGAACACACACACACACACAAATACACACACACACACACGCATAAACTACTGACACACACACACACACACACACACAGAGACAGCCAAACCATCGCATGATTTTTTTTCTCTTGAATTTTTTACTGAAGTTTTCTCCTTTGCTCACAGCTTCCCCATAGCCTGAAGTGTATGGAGGTTAATCTAGTGACTCATCCCATCTCCTCTCTCCCTACTCCTCACAGCCTCAGCAGGAGTGCCATATATATACACACTATACACTATAGACCAAGGTAATGGGTTCATCACCCAGGAAATACACATGCTGAGGGAAAGAGATCAATGCAGTACCTGGAGAGAGAGAGAGAGAGAGAGAGAGAGAGAGAGAGAGAGAGAGAGAGAGAGAGAGAGAGAGGGGGAGAGAGAGAGAGAGAGAGAGAGAGAGAGGGAGAGAGGTGGAGACAGAAAGATGAAGAGAGAGAAAGGGAGAAAGTGAGAGAGAGATGGAGGGGGAGAGAGAGAGAGAGAGAGAGAGAGAGAGAGAGAGAGAAAGAAAGAGAGAGAGAGAGAGAGATGAGAGAGAGAGGTGGAGACAGAAAGATGTGAAGAGAGAGAAAGTGAGAGAGATGGAGAGAGAGAGAGAGAGAGAGAGAGAGAAAGTGAGAGAGATGGAGAGAGAGAGAGAGAGAGAGAGAGCGGTGGAGACAGAAAGATGTGAAGAGAGAGAAAGTGAGAGAGAGGGAGAGAGAGAGAGAGAGACAGTGTGAGACAGGCAGACAAAGAGACAGACAGAGAGACATACAAAGACACAAGAGACAGATACAGTCGACAGACAGGACTGACTAACAGTCTTATATTGCGAAGGCAACGAGACATCCTGCTGCAGTACAAATGCAGAGTTCTACCAGTGTTGCCAGATTGGGCAGTTACCCGCAAAATTGGGCTGCTTGGGATGACCGTCTGCGGGTAAAAACGGGAAAAATGAGGCAATTTGGCGTTTTTTTCCCCCTGCAGTTTTATGCCCATAGAAATCAATGCAATTTGTTGAAATTGGGTGAAATTTAGCGCATTTTGGCGGTTTTTGAGAACATTTTGGGCGGGATTTGATCAGACACATCTGGCAACACTGAGCTCCACTGGAGGAACGTTGCTCACACAGGAGCTGAGCAGGGGGCAGAATAATATCATAAAATATTCCCTCTCTCTCTCACAGCGTACCTTGAGGGCATCGTGGAAGATGGGCACTCCAGGGTGAAACAGACAGGCATCTGGGGAATGCAGGACGAGAGAGAGAGAGAGAGAGAGAGAGAGAGAGAGAGAGAGAGAGAGAGAGAGAGAGAGAGAGAGAGATACAGTAGAATGACAGCTTTATTGCTTCATCGTCAACAGTGATATAGAGTAGTAGTAAAGCAGAGGAGTGATCTCGAAGGAAACTAAAGTGTGTAGTAGCACACAGTACAGTACAGTATAAAACGAGGGCATGAGGGTAAATAATGTTGTCAAGAGTTGCCATGTAAAATCAGGGGCGTCATATAGAAAGTAGCGTGAGCCTAGGGCCACACATGCATAAGGGGCCCACACTCAGATATGTATACACAATATAGGGATGCAAACGATTAATCGATCGATCGACTTCGACTTTAATCGACCAATGCATTAATTGATTAAAAAACATTAATCGCAATTAATCACCAATTCAACTGACCTGAGATCCAGGAGAAATGGGCATGTGAAGAGTGTGTGTGAAGAGGGGTGTGAATAGTGGGAATATTTAAATCACCCTTGGATTAAAGAATGTAAATGGAATGAATTTAAATATGGTGTTTTGTCTCAATTTTTAGATTTAGTAGTTTTTTTTAGTATATGAAAAGTTAAGTTTCAATTGTATCATTTGGTAGAATGTTGGGAAATTGATATTTTTGTATTGAGCATTCCAATGCATTGCAAAACGCATTTTATATAGGCTGTAAAAGTATGTTCTCAAAATATTTGAAAGGCAAGAATTCACACATAGGTGAATTCATTTTCAATTATAAAATGCGAAAGTCAAAAATGGTGGATACACTGTTTTGCAAATTAACTCTTCATATATTGTATGAGAAGGGGTGTCCATCGGGGCTGGTTGTACATAGGGCCCAGAATTGGGTGATATGCCCCAGATACAAAAGCAGACATCAACATAGTTGGATGAGGATGAAATCAGTATTTTAAGCAAGAGCAAATGATTCATATACCAAAGGTAACTGGCAGAAAAAAACTATGGTACACAACAGACTACCTGCAACTAGTATTGCAAAATGCAGTCTGTTTTTTCCTTTCAGTTAACACAGGTGACTTCAATGAATCTGCTGATTTCTCATTATGATTTGTCATATTGAGACTAAATCAAATTTGGGGCATTTTGTCTTTTCTGAGTATTTTGAACCCATCCCTGACAATTATGCTCGTCAGAGTTTTGAGCTGAGGGCTTCTGAAAAACAGAGCGAGTGAAATCTGGAATGCACCAGATAGCTTGCATTCTGAAACACATAAGAGACAACGAGTGAATTCTACTGTAGAATGCGTCAGATAGAACGTTTGAATTCTGGAACACATTAGAGAGATTGAGTGAATTCTAGAACGCACCGGGTGGAATAGAATGCTTGAGTTCTGGAATACGTCACAGAGAACGAGAGGATTCTAGAATGCATCAGATGAAATTCTGTAACATGGCCACGTGGGTAGCCATGTGCTACTCTAGCTGGTACTATCTGCTCTGACATACTATGCCTGTGTGTCGTCACAGTTGGCACGACTCCCTTCCCCCGGCGTGTGTGTGTGTGTGTGTGTGTGTGTGTGTGTGTGTGTGTGTGTGTGTGTGTGTGTGTGTGTGTGTGTGTGTGTGTGTGTGTGTGTGTGTGTGTGTGTGTGTGTGTGTGTGTCTGTGTCTGTGTCTGTGTCTGTGTGTGTGTGTGTGTGTGTCAGTGGGGGAGGTACTGTTGGGGACGCCATGTAAGGAAAGTAACAGACAGCTGTCAGTAGGGCCACATTCTCCATACCAAGCACACCTTCTGCTGATCCTTATTGCACGTGCACTGTAAAACATTACAAGCCAGTTAAACTTCAAAAAAGTGAGTTGCCCTGCTGTCTTAGGTTTGTAAGATAACTCAGCTTGAGTCTTATATTTGTGTCAACTCTGAAATCAAAGCCTCAAGTTGAGTTAACTTACAAACTTAAGGCAGTAGGGCAACTTTTACTTAAAAAAAAAAAAAGTTTAATTGGCTTGCCTTTAATGGGCAACTTTTACTTTAAAAAAAAAGTTGAATTGTCTTGCAATGTTTCATTGTGTGGCCTGCTTTTCCAACAAGCACAGCCTCACTCTCACTACCTGACAAGAGGGATCCTGAATTATCAGTGCGTCTGAGACACACACAGACACTTCACTTCCTTGCTACCTAGTTGAACCTTTTTGTTTACTTGTACATGTTTGTATTAGCCCGTTAAGACATGGTCCCTGTAATAAAATTTGCTATGACAAGCATGGCAAGGACCAAGTCAAATTGCATTACTAAAGGCAAATGTGTAATGTTAGTGTAGTACTATGGACATAAAAACTTTTCAATTAGCTTTTCAATTAACTTTACAATTAGCGTTGCACTGGTGGGAGGAAGGGCATCATGTGGCTACACAACAGTGTTTCTTGTCAGGCACGTATAACTGTGTAATTGATATGTATCAAATCAGACGTATCGCATTAAGGTGTCACCTCTAAACATTATTTATAACCGTATGACTCCTGTCCAGTGAGCCATCGTTTGAATGCCTTTTGGAAGCCCCATCGCATCGCTTGCCCATACCAATGAATGAGATTGTCACCACAGTGCATCATGTCCCCTTTCTTCTCAGGCCAGGGGTGTGTTTCTCGAAAGCGTAGCTGTTAGCAGTTAGCAACTTGGGTAGTTGTCAATGGGAAATGGTATTGCAAACAACAAAGTAGCTAACAAAGTTAGCAACTTTGGCTGCAGAAATGTACCCCAGTATTTGATAACTACCGTACATTTCCCTTTTAGTCCATTATCACTTGAATCCTTCCAAGAAGTCCCCCATATTTGGCTCGTGTTAATGAATGAAAGTGCTTTACCGTAACTCTACAAGACAGATAGCCATTGTAATCAGTGGGCCATTCTGTGTGTGTGTGTGTGTGTGTGTGTGTGTGTGTGTGTGTGTGTGTGTGTGTGTGTGTGTGTGTGTGTGTGTGTGTGTGTGTGTGTGTGTGTGTGTGTGTGTGTGTGTGTGTGTGTGTGTGTGTGTTCCAGACAGGGACCTTGGACACCAGCTGTGGATGCCACCTGTCCACAGTTATGTGTTGCCAAGTCACAATCGGGCTTTGGGCAGGGGTACAAGTTAACATTACGGCATCATTATTAAAGGACATTATTAAGCATTCAGCATTTAATGCATCATTATCATGAAGGGCGATCAGGTTGAAATGTTCATAAATTTGCCAGAAAATATATGAAATGACCGAACCTGTATGGTAATAGAAATGCAACTATACTGTAACAATCACTGCAACTACAATACTATACAGTGATAATCACTGACACTATACAATACTATACTGTAGTGAACAGTATGTAGGCCTACTTAAATTCTACCATGTATGTACAGTTAGTTGTAGACGGTGGTATTATTTAGCAAGAACTTACTGTGAAATCCGCATTTTAATTCAAGAAAGTTTACCCATATTGATATATGTATACACATATATTATAAATATTTTTTTTTACATTTATACCCATATTATACTTTCATAACAGTCAATAACTAATATGGTACTATTATGAATCAATCTACAGCAGTTTGAGAACTTTTCTAATCTTGCACATACGGAATACACACACAAACCCCCCCACACATATCCTTGCCCATTCAAAACCCTCAAAGTCTTCAGATTTTATATGGAACATGTATAAAAAATACTCCCACATATCTTTGCCCATTCAAAATGCTTACCGTCTGCGTTCTTGTCTTTGTCGAACTTCTCCCCGCAGCCCTTATTGTAACACATGAGAGCCATGATGGTGGGTCTCAGAGTGTGTTCAGCGTTTGCGCGTATTTGTGTGTTTGTGTGTGTGTGTGTGTGTATCCGCTTGGTCTTGCTCTCGGCTACTTAATCCCTTTAGAGTTTTTTTGGGTTTACTCCTGGTTTTGGAGGTGGTGGAGGGAAGGAGCCTTCGCCAGCGAGGGTTTCCAGAACTCTCCGGAACTCTACAGGAGAGAGAGGGTTCTAGAACTCTACAGGACAGAGAGAGAGAGGGGACCAGGGGAGCTCCCAGGAAGGACCTGTTAGCTTAGCTGCACATTCTGGAAAGAGAGAGGGAGGGGTGAGGGACAGGGATAGATAGAGGAGAAGAGGGTAGGGGGGGTGTAAGGGAGAGAGAGAGAGAGAGAGAGAGAGAGAGAGAGAGAGAGAGAGAGAGAGAGAGAGAGAGAGAGAGAGAGAGAGGGAGAGAGAGGGAGAGAGAAGCAGTGACAATGGAGGGTAGAAAAGACAGATAGTGGCAGATGGAGTGAAAGTTAGGGAGAGGTAGAGGACGTCTGAGAGAGAGAGAGAGAGAGAGAGAGAGAGAGAGAGAGAGAGAGAGAGAGAGAGAGAGAGAGAGAGAGAGAGAGAGAGAGAGAGAGAGATGGTGGAAGCCAGTCGTGTCTGTAGTCAGTGGTGCAGATTGAAAGCTATAAATAGTAGACTGAGCTCCTGTTGGGCGTTGCAGCTGTCTGAGTTTATCTGCTGCTCTGACATACCCCTCCACAGGCCCAACACCCCCTACTGCCACGGTGTGTGTGTGTGTGTGTGTGTGTGTGGAGGGGGGGGCACGAGTTGGGGGTGTGAAGGTAGGTGTGTATGGTGTATGGAGGTGGTGGCTGGTGTGTGTGTGTGTGTGTGTGTGTGTGGGGGGGGGTGGTATGATGCCTGTGTCGGTGCATAAGGGGTGAGGTGGTTAGGGGTGTGCAAGTTGGGGGTGAGTAGGTGTGTGTGCGTGTGTGTGGGGGGGGGGGCACGAGTTGGGGAAGCGAAGGTAGGTGTGTATGGTGTATGGTGGTGGTGGTTGGTGTGTGTGTGTGTGTGTGGGGGGGGTGATGCCTGTGTCGGTGCATAAAGGGTGAGGTGAGTAGGAGTGTGCAAGTTGGGGGTGAGTAAGGGTGTGTGTGTGTGTGTGTGTGTGTGTGTGTGTGTGTGTGTGTGTGTGTGTGTGCGTGCGTGTGCGTGTGCGTGTGTGTGGAGGGGGGGGGTAGGGGGTTGGTGGTGGTGGTGTGTGTGTGATGGTTGTTGGGGAGGCGAGGTGGGAAGTGTAGGTATTAGTTGATTGGTCTGTGTGTGTGTGTGTGTGTGTGTGTGTGTGTTTGTGTGTGTGTGTGTGTGTGTGTGTGTGTGTGTGTGTGTTGTGTGTGTGTGTGTGTGTGTGTGTGTGTGTGTGTGTGTGTGTGTGTGTGTGTGTGTGTGTGTGTGTGTGTGTGTGTTGGTGTGTTTGAAACGGAGTGTGTTTCAATGGGTTTGAAGAAGATCAGTTGATTTGACACGTGTTGGATTTTTCGCCATTCTACCATATCTTTAAAACTATTTACCACACGCCACTTGCTTGACACGCATGAACAAAAGTGATGGAGGCTTTTGAATGGCTGTGTGTTTTGAAAACACAATAGTAGATGATTAGAAGGGAGTATGGCTTCATCAATGCAAAGACATCCCTTTGATTATGTGCAATGCGCAAAATATTAGCATGTCTATCTACACTAGTGTTTCTCAACAGGGACTCTAGAGCCCCCCAGAGGGGTTCGGGGGCCCCATGGGGGGTTGAGAGGGATACAGTTGAGAGGGGGCAGTGCGTAGTTGCCATTGGGTGGCATTAATACTATTTTATTTTTGAATAGTAAGAGGGGCGTTGGCAGGCTAATAATGAAGTCAAGGGGGCATTGGGAGGCTTAGGATGAGGTCTAGGGCAGGCGTCACCAACGTGGTGCCCGCGGGCGCCAAGTAGCCCTCCAGAAGCTTCTGATGTGCCCACCAAGGATGTTAATAAACAGTGACGACTACAAGAATTTAGTGACAGTTAATGTTTTTCTTAATTTAAAGATGAGATTATTTCTTTGTAACCTATAAACAAATTATCATTAAATCATTGTGTGGTTTGGGAATGATGTCAAGACATCAGTAGAGGATTTTGAACAAACAAGTAGCCCTTGGGTAGCTCTCAGTAGCTCTCGAGTAGCCCTTGGTAGCCCTTGGGTAGCCCTTGGTAGCCCTTGAGTAGCCCTCAGTAGCCCTCAGACCCAGAAAGGTTTGGGACCCTGGGCCAAGGTGGCGTCTACTCAAAAAAGGTTGAGAACCACTGATTTACATCTTTTACAGGTGAATCTGTCTGTCATTACATTACATTACATTATATTGCACTTAGCTGGCGCTTTCATTTATTCAAAGCGACTTACAACTATTATTTTTCAGGGTATTGGTTACAGTCCCTGGAGCAGTGTGGGGTTAGGTGCCTTGCTCAAGGGCACTTCAGCCATGGATGGAGATATAGGGAGAGGTCAGGGGGGATTCGAACCGGCAACCCCTAGATTGAAAGACCAACTCTCTAACCACTAGGCCACGGCTGCCCTGTCATCAGGTTCCCCTTGGCTTCGTTTGCTCTGCTGGCACCTTAAAACAAGGTTACTTGGGTTGAAAAGGAAAAAAACCCATAATAACAGAGCACATGTAGAACACAATTTCATAATTCAAAAATAGGCCCCATTATTGCCAGTGGCTGCCTTTGAAATTGTCTGCAAATTGTAGCCTTTCTGGTTGTTCTATTATCCTTGGCGAGATTATTTTTTTGCTATGCAATTTAGTTACCGTACAAGGTAGAGAGGTGTACTGAAAGGTTTTCTTGTTGTCTTGAGGTACTTTGTCCTATTACAAAAAACATCTTTCTCTCAGCGGTGAAACTGGGTGATTTCATTAACATACTATTATCCTCATCCAATATTACCTTTTTCGCTAGAGGAATTGATTTTTACTGGCTGTGCGTCTAACACAAATTGCACTAGGCCTACTGGTTGAATCATGTAATGATTTGCACTGTCGAAGGGCAACAAGGTGTGTCCGCCTATGCACTGCCGCCTTGTCTACATAGTCTCACCCCAAGTAGTCAATATCTGAGTACCTTTGACCAGACTGCAATTTTTGACGTCTTGGGTATTCCTTCCACGTCACATTTTGACTATGTCCTCAAAGGCGCCCCCTTGTGGCAGCATAACGTCATTGAGGTTAGGTTTAGGAATAGGGTTAGGAAACATAGTCAAAATGTGACGTGGAAGGAATACCCAAGACGTCAAAAATTGCAGTCTGGTCCAAGGTAGTCAGAAATTGACTACTTGGGGTGAGACTGCGTTGGCCTTGTGGACACAGGAGGGAATAACAATTGAAAGAAAGTGTTTAAGACGGACAGACCGATCTACTGACAGGCAGGCAGACAGACAGACAGACACACCAACCGACGGACATACCCTCTGTTGAATTTGAGTGGTATATCCAGCTGCTCTTTGCAGCTGACCAACAACTGATTGACCATACTAGCCCTTCTAGTGTTCCAATCAATTGGGCCCTGGAATGTGGTATGTTTACGGTTACTTTGCTGATATCTGGAGAGCTCAGAGCGAGAGCCTCTGCTGTTGAAGGCCATTGTGCCAGGGCACAGTGTGCTCGCGCCTAACTTTCCAGATAGCAGACACATCTAGGCTGTGTGTTATCCTTAGCGATAGGTGTTTTTATGCTTCGTCACTACTGGAGACATGGAGACGACATCTTCCTTAACTAATATCATACTTGCATACGTGTAACCTGCTGACATGAGGAAGACAGTATAAAAACCGTTGCCCCCATTTTGTCAGCTGTCGTTCGATTTGCCTGTCATTCGCCAGAGATAGGATGCTGCCTAGATAGTGAGACGCTGTGAGGCTTTGTCTCATTTTTATTTCTTTTTAACTTTTTTATTCTTTTTCCACTTTTACTTCTTTTATTTTCTTCTTATTCTTTTTGTAATCTCACTTTTTCTATAATAAATTATATCCTGATCGATCCTTTTAACTACGAAGTCAAGACTTATTTTTATTTTTGCAAGTGAGTCAACTAAAACACAACGCAGAGCATTCCTCCTTTCATTTTTATTGGAGAAGAGAATTTTGGAAACCTCCAAAATCTAACACCTCTTATAGAGATGCTAGGACGCATCTAAAAACTAAGACGCAGTGTAGTGCCAATCACAAAAAGTTTGTCATCATGCGAAATATTCAAGGAAACATTGCCTGAAACAGACGCTGAACGCCTTATAATGCAGTTCACCCTAGATCAGGGGTGTCAAACTCAAATCGACAGAGGGCCAAAATCAAAAGCTGGAGCGAAGTCGCGGGCCAAACTCAATATATATATATATATATATATATATATATATATATATATATATATATTTATATATTTAACAAAAATGGACTAAAATTGCTCATGTTTAAATTTAACCAAATAGTTAAAATGTGCCTGCACATATTCTGTTGAATTTGAGTGTGAGCTGCAATGGCCTGGGCCCACTCATATTCCTGTGATATAAGCATTTTCATGTTCAACTCTTTATAAACTACACAGTTGTGGTGTATGAGGGCCACCTGTAATACACATTTGAAATGATCTCGCGGGCCAAATAAAATGGCTCCGCGGGCCAAATTTGGCCCCCGGGCCTGAGTTTGACATCCCTGCCTTAGATTATTATAAGAAGACCTGATCCTGCTTCTCATTGCAGTATAGCAATCATCAGGGCTTTGATTGGAAAAGTCTAAAAAATGGAGAAAAATACAGAGCACATTGGGTTACCAAGTTGACCTTGGTGGCAGTGGTTTTATACATGCATTTTCCCATTGGACCATCCGAAAAAGTGTTTATTACTGATTGATCAGGACAGGTGGCAGTGTGTTTGCTATGTACACTGTAAAACATTGCAAGTTAAACATAAAAAAGTGTAAAGGTTGCCAGTCACCTTTTTTACATGGCTATGCAAGTAAATGGATTGGTAGGAAATGTGATTATGATGTTTAGCGAATGCATGCGATGGATGGATGAATAAACTCTAACTTTAAATATGATTGATAGATTTCAAAGATGAATGATTGGACTTAATGAGTGAATAGGCTGTTTTTATATAATATTGTTTTATTGTTATTGCTGCTAGTGTATTGTTTTAAAAGCCCTTCTAGGGACGGGCATTGGAAATTAGCTTTTGGCTATAAATGCTATGATGCTTGCTGTTTGGTTGTTATGCAACCTACATGTTATGTATCTGCGTTGTGTGTTATGTATATGTATGTGCGTCTAACAGGACAACCTGTTTTATCACTGCAAAGCAAATTATTCACCATTTCCTGGGTCCATGGTGTCCCGAAGTACTGAGAACACTGAGAGAGCCGAGCTCGAGGCTTTTGCCAGACGATGTGCGGAGCCAAAATCTTTGGGTGGAGTACATAGGATGGCGTCGCAAGGCTAGGTCCATGCCGTGTCCCGAAGTGTAAAACAGATTCAGATTAATCATTCCCTGTGTGTGTGTGTGTGTGTGTGTGTGTGTGTGTGTGTGTGTGGTGTGTGTGTGTAGACTCCAGAAGGCCCTCTGCCCCCTCGACTAGTAGGCCTACCTCATGCCCCTTTACATCACAAACAGTACACGTACATGCAAATACAATTACAGCCCCCGTCCCAGTCACACTCCATACTGTCCCATACACCCTCACCCCCCATGGTCTTACACACATGTCCTTGTCCACACACACACACTCACAAACACACACACACGCACGCACGCACGCACGCACGCACGCACGCACGCACACGCACACACACACACACACACACACACACACACACACACACACACTCTCTCTCTCTCTCTCTCTCTCTCTCTCTCTTCTCTCTCTCTCTCTCTCTCTCTCTCTCTCTCTCTCTCTCTCTCTCTCTCTCTCTCTCTCTCTCTCTCTCTCACACACACACTCATAGACACATACGGAATGTTTAATCTGAATCTGTTTTACACTTCGGGACACCATGGACCCAGGAAATGGTGAATAATTTGCTTTGCAGTGATAAAACAGGTTGTCCTGTTAGACGCACACACTAAGTAAGAAAGCACACAGGAGCACATTGTTTTTCTTTGCATACAAGAAAAATATAAAAGCCCCATGCACAAGGCAATGCAGGTCTGTCAGACTGAGCGTGATAAAGAGCTTCAGGAGACTGGATGTGATCCCACTGTAGATTGATTGTCACTGTACTAAGGTGAGCTTAATGGCAACATACTTTTCAAGATTTAGTTTGTTAAACCTCATGATTTGGCGTCTTTTAGAATCAATTTATGTGTATAGTTTTAACATGTTTCCTTATATTCTTTGAACTTTACACATTTGCACACATAGATAATGATGCTGTCCAAATAGTTTTTTTGTGGGTGTTTAATGGATGTTTAATGAATGTTTAATGTAAGTAAATTAATGGATGAGTGTATAGACTGACGGATTGTTTATCCATTATAACGTATCTAAAAGCACTATGAACTGTTGCTGTGTATGATATGGCACAATCCAAGAAGATCCCAGTCATGTTCCACAGCATGTTCTAACTGAAGACATTGACAATGAGACACGTTTGTTATCCAGTTTGAACTGTAAATATGTTCCGCTCTTTCGGATTGAAATATGTATGGTAAGCTTACTTTATTTTAGGTCACCCATTGAGTGTGTCTCACAAATAAGATTGCCTTGTCCAGAATCGAAATGATCAACACGGAGAAGGGGAATTTTGTTACATTACAGTAAATCTTTGAGAGTTTTGCAAGTGAAAACAAACACACAAAAAAAGGTTTGCCGTGAGCCGTGATGTTTCGGTTTTTGCAACTACTGTATATTACATCAGAAAACTGACATGGAATTATTAATTTATGAATCTGGTTTTGTTTCATTCTCAGTATGATGCCGAGGAGTTGCCCTGCTGTGACATCCCTTCTTCTCCTGTCACTCTGGTGTCTCTGGTGGTATGTTCCTGGTTGCTATGGAGGGAAGATCCTGGTGGCGCCAGTGGATGGCAGCCATTGGGTGAATATGGACATCCTGGTCAGAGCTCTACACAGCAAAGGACACTCCATCACTGTGCTGCGAAACACCAAGAGCTGGTACATCAAAGAGGACTCGTCCTACTATGACTCCATCACAGTGCCCATAGTGCAATGGCGTGACAAAGAATTTGCCAAAGAAATCATCTCGAAAATATTTACCATTGAGCAAGAAGGCGATTCCATATTGAATTTCATTTCCATGCAGCTGCTGGTCTTCTCTGCCACGAGAAACATGCATGCAGTCACATGTCAGGTGTTGTCCACAATGCTTGAGGACAGAGCTTTAATGCAACGGCTGAACGAGAGCCAGTTTGACTTGGTTCTGGCCGACCCTGGGTATGGTGATGGCATTATACTGGCTCACTACCTTAAAGTTCCCCTCGTGTACAACGCCCGATTTGTCCTCAGTGAGGATGGACACTTCATTCTTGCTCCTTCACCAGTGTCCTACATACCAACCATGAGCTCAGGTCTGTCTGACAAAATGACCTTCTTGGAAAGAGTGAAAAACGTGCTATTTTACCTAAAAGCGCAATTTCAAAGAAGGTTCATAGTTCGACCTGTGTATCAGGCAGTTTGTGATAAATACTTTGAAGACAAAGTAGATATGAATGAACTCGTGCAGGCTGCAGACATCTGGCTGATGAGAGTGGACTTTGTGTTTGAGTTCCCCCGCCCCACCATGCCCAATGTGGTCTATATGGGTGGCTTCCAGTGCAAGCCAGCACAGCCTCTCCCTCAAGACCTGCACGACTTTGTGCAGAGCTCTGGAGAACATGGAGTCATCCTCATGTCTTTGGGGACATATGTAAGTGACCTTCCCCGTGACTTTGCGGACAGCATTGCGTCTGCGTTTGCAGAGTTACCCCAGAAGGTGATCTGGAGGCATATTGGGGAGAGACCCTCTACCCTGGGCAACAACACCCTCCTGGTCAAGTGGATACCCCAGAACGACCTACTAGGAAACCCCCAGATCCGGGCATTTGTGGCCCACGGAGGAGGAAACGGGGTCCAAGAGGCGATCTACCACGGGGTGCCAGTGCTAGGCATCCCTCTGTTCTTCGACCAGCACGACAACCTTCTTCGACTGGAGGAGAAAGGAGGTGCAAAGGTACTACCTATCGCCTCCGTGAACAAGGCCAACGTTCTCCGAGCGCTGCAGGAGGTGCTCCACGTGTCCTCCTACAGGCAGAGCATGCAGAGGCTCTCCCACCTGCACAGAGACCAGCCTGTGGAGCCCCTGGACCGAGCCCTCTTCTGGATCCAGTTTGTCATGAGACACAAAGGCGCTGCTCACCTGCGCACAGAGTCCTACAAGATGCCCTGGTACTCCTACCACTCCCTGGACGTGACGCTGTTCTTGCTTGTTGTTTTGTTCCTGATGTTGTTCATCGTCTTTGCCCTTGTAAGGTGCGCGTTATTACGTCTGTGTGGCAGGAGTAAAAGTAAAAAGGATTAAAGGAACAGTCCACTATGTTTCAATAGTTAAGTGTGTTCCTCTCTGACCTGAGATGAGCTCTTCCTGACCTGTCTCATCTTTGGACGCACCCCAGTCAGCAACACGCGCGGCCCAAACTCGTTAGCATTAGCTTGGCTCAGCTTTGCCGACGGACATCATTCGCTGCTTTAAGTTAGAAGTGATCAAATTGTTCCACGTGTTCCCTATTTAAACATCCCTGCAGGACTAGCAAACTGATCCAAAAACTGTTGCACAAAATGAAACATGGCGATTTCCTACCTAGATAAAGAAATGGCACTGTAATGACAGGCGTAGTAACACATTCGGAGTACTTCGACTTCGATGCATTGATAGCTTCACTCCTAGTCCTCTAGCACGAAGGGGAGGGGGGAAGGGGGGGGACTAGGAGTGAAGGTATCAATGCAGAACATGCAGAGGCTCTCCCGCCTGCACAGAGACCAGCCTGTGGAGCCCCTGGACCGAGCCCTCTTCTGGATCCAGTTTGTTATGAGACACAAAGGCGCTGCTCACCTGCGCACAGAGTCCTACAAGATGCCCTGGTACTCCTACCACTCCCTGGATGTGACACTGTTCTTGCTTGTTGTTTTGTTCCTAATGTTGTTCATTGTCTTTGCCCTCGTAAGGTGTGCATTATTACGTCTGTGTGGCAGAAGTAAAAGTAAAAAGGATTAAAGGAACAGTCCACTATGTTTCAATAGTTAAGTGTGTTCCTCTCTGACCTGAGATGAGCTCTTCCCGACCTGTCTCATCTTTGCAGGCACCCCAGTCAGCAACACGCGCGGCCCGAACTCGTTAGCCTTAGCATGGCTCAGCTTTTCCGACGGACATCATTCGCTGCCTTAAGTTAGAAGTGACCAAATTGTTCCACGTGTTCCCTATTTAAACATCCCTGTATGACTAGCAAACTGATCCAAAAGCTGTTGCACAAAATAAAACGTGGCGATTTCCTACCTAGATAAAGAAATGGCACTGTAATGACAGGCGTGGTAACACATTCGGAGTACTTTGACTTCGATGCATTGATAGCTTCACTCCTAGTCCTCTAGCACGAAGGGGAGGGGGGAAGGGGGGGACTAGGAGTGAAGGTATCAATGCAGAACATGCAGAGGCTCTCCCGCCTGCACAGACACCAGCCTGTGGAGCCCCTGGACCGAGCTCTCTTCTGGATCGAGTATGTCATGAGACACAAAGGCGCTGCTCACCTGCGCACAGAGTCCTACAAGATGCCCTGGTACTCCTACCACTCCCTGGATGTGATGCTGTTCTTGCTTGTTGTTTTGTTCCTGGTGTTGTTCATTGTCTTTGCCCTCGTAAGGTGCGCATTATTATGTCTGTGTGGCAGAAGTAAAAGTAAAGAGGATTAAAGGTGCATTGTGTAATATTTCTTTGTAGTTTATTTCCAGCATTCATGCTGCCCATTCACAAATGTTACCATTTTCATGAATACTTACCATCACCATCAAATTATAAGTGCTCAGTCATGGATTGTATGAGATTTGAACCGGCAGCCTTCAAATTCTAAGACACAGTCTTTTCCCCTTACCATTAGGCCACAACTGCACATTTAGGATGCATCGTTGAAGTCTGCTGAATCAGTCTTAAGATTGTATGTTTTATCACTCCACGTTGTTAATATCTAAGTGGTGGGCTGTATGTAATGTATGTATTTATATGTATGTATGTATGTACAGTATATCACGAAAGTGAATACACCCCTCACAGTTTTGCAGATTTTTGAGTATATCTTTTCATAGGAAAGCATTACAGAAATGTAACTTTGACACAATGATTAGTGACCTTTTAACAACATATTTAACCGCTTAAATTTCTTGTTCACTCAGAAAAAAACAAAATACAGCCATTAATGTTTGAACATGTACTCACAAAAGTGAGTACACCCCAGATTAAAATCCGGTAGAGAAGGGGCTATGTTGGCTCGAATCGTCTCGAAATGAAACAAAATGAAAAGGGATGACAAGGGAGGTCATCAGTGTGCGTTTCAACTTTTCTTTGCATTGAACTTTTACATTTTGAGTCTGCACCTGTCTTAAATAGATTGGTGTGAGATTTGAATGCAATCCTATGGAGAATATCATGATCTGCTTCAGTAGTCACAGTGCATGTTGACATGCATGTTTCTTTTAGGTGTATTTCAGATTGCCAATGTTGACAGCATTCATGCATCCCCAAACCATGTCAGTTCCACTACCATGCTTGGCTTATGAGAGGATACACCTTTTTTGTAAAACTCACTTGTTTACCACCACACATGCTTGACACCATCTAAAGCAAATTTGTTTATCTTGGTCTCTTCAGATCACACGACATGGTTCCAGTGATCCATATCCTTGGTCTGTTCATCTCTCTTGAGACCAAGATAAACACATTTGCTTTAGATGGTGTCAAGCATGTGTGGTGGTAAACAAGTGAGTTTTACAAAAAAGGTGTATCCTCTCATAAGCCAAGCATGGTAGTGGGACTGACATGGTTTGGGGATGCATGAATGCTGTCAACATTGGCAATCTGAAATACACCTAAAAGAAACATACATGTCATCATGCACTGTGACTACTGAAGCAGATCATGATATTCTCCATAGAATTGCATTCAAATCTCACACCAATCTATTTAAGCCAGATGCACACTCAAAATTTAAAAGTTCAATGCAAAGAAAGGTTGAAACGCACACTGATGACCTCCCTTGTCATCCCTTTTCATTTCGAGACGATTCGAGCCAACATAGCCCCTTCTCTACAGGATTTTAATCTGGAGTGTACTCACTTTTGTGAGTACATGTTCAAACATTAATGGCTGTATTTAGTTTTTTTCTGAGTGAACAAGAAATTTAAGCGGTTAAATATGTTGTTAAAAGGTCACTAATCATTGTGTCAAAGTTACATTTCTGTAATGCTTTCCTATGAAACGATATACTCAAAAATCTGCAAAACTGTGAGGGGTGTATTCACTTTCGTGATATACTGTATGTATGTATGTATGTATGTATGTATGTACAGTATGTATGTATGTATGTATGTATGTATGTATGTATGTATGTATGTATGTATAGGGGTTGTACAAAATAACTGAGACACCTGACATTTTAGTGTGGGAAGTGTCATGGCTCAAGTGGACCAGCCTGTTGAACAATCTTCATTAATGGCACATATCATCAGTAAAGAGAAGTGTGAAGGTTCAATTGGAAGGTTAAGATTTTAACATTTTGCAATGCACACAACATTGCGGGTGACATGTCCGTGTTCAAAAAGGAGAAATTGTTGGTACGTATTTAACTGTTGCATCTTTGACCGAGACAGCAAGTCTTTGTGATGTGTCAAGAGCAACAGTATCCAAGGTAATGTCGACATATCACCGAGAAGGATGAACCACATCCAACAGGATTAACTGTGGACGCAAGAGGAGCCAAATGACACTAAAATGACAGGTGTCTCAGTTATTTTGTCCAACCCCTGTATGTATGTATATAGGCCTGTGTCCTCTGAACTACTAGTCCAAGGTACCAGGTTCTGTTGTTGTCAGTTGTGCAATTAGTCGTGTGATGTGACTGATGTGTATGTCCTTTCTTAACCCATTGACGCCTAAGGCACCTGCAAAAAAGGGTGCTGAATGCCTGAGCCCTTTTTAAGAAAAGCTGCCCTCAGCCTAAAGCTATGACCTTCAGCCTTCATTAGAATGTGTTCATTCATCTCAAACAAACAGAGATTTTTAATAAAGTTGTCTCAAATCTCATGAACCTGAATGTTGCGCAATGCAGCTCCAGGCACCAGGGCCAATGCTGTGCAACGCAAAATCAGGCATCAATGGGTTAAACGAGTCTTGCTCAGGGATGCAAAATGAATGTCAGTGTAAACTAACAATAAAGTATAATCGTATCATATCGTGAAATTGAGGTGCTTAGTAGGTTCTTAGTAGGTTCAGTGTGCACTTCATAAGTGTACTTCATCTGAGAATAGACACGCATTGCACTCCAATGTCGTCAATGAGTTAAGGGAGTGTGACGTCTCTGCAGTCTCACGGCCCGTACCCACACAGAGTAATTCCGCTCCGCTCTCATTGACTTTGAATGGGGGCGATATCGCGCTTGACAGCGCGGAGGGGAAGCGATATCGCAGCGGGACGCGGTTTGATATAGACGAGATCTCTATATCATGCAAATTTGATGGTCCAATAACCAATCAGATGGGCGTATGGGTAGCAAGGGCGGGAGTTACAAAAAAAATTGAAAAACATGGCGGCGATTTCTGTGATTTCCAACATCACGTTTTTGCTTAATATAAAGACCCTAAATGCTTATAAATGTCACGACTACCACGGATTGATGTAAAAATGCACCACGAACTTATGTAACACAAATAGGTTACCCCACATTGCCATTTGATCACTCGATGTTTTGAGCTAACCGGGTAAGCTAACGTTAGCATTTTACCAGAACCAGGCAGCTACAAGCTTATATTAGACTACTTCTGTACTTCTATAATGATATAACGGGGCTTAAATGTTATCTAGGACCAAAATACAATCAAATGTAAGCCATGTACACACTGTGTTGTGATATTGGGTGAGTAATGTGTGCAAACGACCGTTCGCCGTTTGTGATCTCGCTCGGGATACCCGGTGTCAGCTGCGAGACAGGCCGCGCCGCGAGGCTCGAAAGTCGGCTGAGCAGCGCAGTTAGCCCCGGGGAGAATCTAATGGGAGTATGCGTGACCACACCCCCAGCGCGATATTGCGCGCCGCGGATCCCGCCTGGCAGTTTCCCCAGTCGGTACTGGGCGTCACGTGTGTTGTTTGTGTTGAGAACATCACAACCAGCTGATCATGTTCCAATAAATATGAAGCTTAATAAAAAATGACAGTGCATTGCAATTGCATATTCACTTTGTTTCGACATCATGTGTTTTTCATCCATGGAAATAACTACGGTAGTTCATCTTTTTGGCAACAGATCAGAAATGTGTGGTTGGGAGCGTGTCTATGTTCCCACAGCCCATTGGTCCCACATCACTAAGACTTTTCACATTATTTTTTAAGCCCATTGGTCCCACGGCTTATACCTGCTGGCCCATGTTCGCACATTTGTAAGAATTCATTAAAATTTAGGCCCTATCTCCTATGGCGGGGAGAGAGACATGTTCTCTTGGTTTACTCGGAAATGTGGGAACATGTGGAACATAGGGCCTATATTTTAATAATTTCTTACAAATGTGGAAACATGGAGCAGCAAAAATAAGCAGTGGGACCAATGGGCTGTGGGAAGAACATAGAGCTGACCCCGTGTGGTTGGTGGTAGTGAGGAAGAGCTTCAATGTGTGTGGATATACTATATATATTGAACGTGTCACGTTTGTATTTTGAGGACCCTCTCAAAAATAATTTGAATTTGAATGTGTAGCCTACCTGTTATTTTGAACTACCAGACGCATCAGTGTAGCCCCGCCAGGATTCGAACCAAGACCTTCAGGGGTACTAAACTGCAGCTTTGACTGCTTGCTACATCAAAGAGCCAGGGGTCCGTTTCTCAAAAGCGTCTTTGCTATCGTCGTTAGCAAAGTCCTTCGTACGAGTGACTCAACTCTCTCTCGACAGCGACGCCCACCACTTAATCCAATGGAACGGTAAGACGGTCTTAAGACTGTTAGCAACGACAAAAATCGAGAAACGTTGAGTTTTTTTTTGTTTTTTTTCTTCAAAATGATACTATTACTATGTCAGAACGCTATAAAGGACTTTTAGAAAAAAGCACAACAAATACCTCCTCTTCATGTATGTTCTCTACAAGTCTTCTGTTGTCCAGTCTTGCACTTTAAATGTCTGTATGAGCACTGTCTATGTCCATACTGTCTTATGTCCATGTATGAGTACTGTCTATGTCTATACTGTCTATGTCCTTACCTAGATTAGTCTATGTCTGCATGGGAAAGCAAGAAACGTAATTTCAAATTATTTGTATGACCAGTGCATGTAAAGAAATTGACAATAAAACCAACTTGACTTGACTTGACACCAGGCTCGTTGGCGTGACAGTCAGAGCAAACACACTCTTGGTGTCCCTCTCGTACCACCCACCATACTCCTCCCATTCCAGGATGCCCCACAATCCATGCTGGAGGCAGGGGCGTATCTAGTCATTTCAGGGCCCTAGGCGAAATATAAACATGGGGCCCTCAAAACTCATTATATAGACATACAATTATGTGTTTTGGTGCTATTTAAGTGTTTTGTCTCATATATACCTTCAATTACTTTACATAAGTGACAAATGAAGATCAAACCTATTTGTGTGTGTGTGTGTGTGTGTGTGTGTGTGTGTGTGTGTGTGTGTGTGTGTGTGTGTGTGTGTGTGTGTTTACCGGGACTGGTGTGACAGTTGGAGCCCCTATGGAGGACAGATTTGGTCGGGGCCCTAGGCAATTGCCTAGGTTTGCCTAATAGAAAGTCTGCTTCTGGCTGGGGGTTCCCCGGACCAGGTCTGTCCATCCTGGGGTCTGTCGTATGTAGGGCTGTAATGATATTGTATCGAACCGAGAAATCGTGATACACAGAGTTACGATACTGTATCGTGATACAAAAAGGCAATATCGTGATACACTCTTTCAAAGTTCTGTTACCGTTCAGTCCAAAAAACAACCACATGATACAATGTGATTGCGTTATAAACCTATAAACAATCAGCAAAAAGATACATTTAAAAAATCGTGGGGTGTATCGAACCGTAGGTCAAAAATTGTGATATGAACCGAATTGTGAGTTGGGTACATCGTTACAGGCCTAGTCGTATGGCTTACACACCTTGGTGCGCCTCCATGACCTCACGGCTGGTCATGACTTTTCTTTTTTTGGGGGTATTTTTCAACTTTATTTTGATATCACAGTGTGAGAGGTGGACAGAAGGCGAATTGGGAGAGAGACGGGGAGGGGTCGGCAAAGAACCCGGGCCGGAAATCCAACCCGGGTCAGCCGCACGGCAAACAAATGCCCTATAGGTTGGCCACGGCAGGGCCTGGTCATGACTGTTCTAACACCCTCTGTAGTGGTCAGATCCCCAGTATGGTGCCGCAGTAGGTTCGGGTTCCAGTCCCAGCTGGGCAACTAGGGCTGGGCAATATGACGATATATATCGTTATTGTGATATAAAAGTGTATATTGTGCCCTTTCTCCTATATCGTTTATATCGTGATAGTGATTTTATCAATTTTATACAATTGAATGTCATTTAATTGCATTTCATGTTGTCACAATACACACTATAAGTTCATGTAACTGTAAAAATAAGAATAAAAATATCCATTTTAAAGAAAGGTTGTTTTGCGACATGAAAAAATAAAGAGTAAATAAAGAGAATAACTGAAAACGTATGTAATTGTGCTATATCGTGATATATATCGTTATTGTGATATAAAGTAATCCATATCGTGACATATTTTATTCCCATATCGCCCAGCCCTATGGGCAACTACACTCCCCTTTGTTACCATTACTGTAGCAACACACAGAACAGCAGGTGAAATGTTTATGTGCGGACCGGGCCAAGAGGTCCATTCATAAGTTAGAAATGTACCGGTATGCTTTTCGCATTTTATTAATAAGAAATTAGTGAAAAAAATGTGGGAGAAAAAAAAACATTTATTCACATGGTATTTCACTCATGGTTTTTGACGTTTCAAGATCTTGCAACCATAAAGTGTTTCTACACAAGTATACAGACCACAGAACAGACAAAACAGAAATAACTTACAAAAAACTGCTCAAATGTTGTACGAGTTTGAGTTAAAAAAAAATAAAAATAAAAATAAAGTAAGAAACCATAAAAGTAAGATTCAGCACAACCACCCACCACGGAACCAAAGAAATGAAACGGAAGTGAAAACAACTCTCCCATTGAACTGAGCACAGGATGAGCACCAGATAATGTATGCTTTTTAAAGTCTGAGCAAACGTCACAAGATGTTCTCAAACGTCCATTCCCAAGCAAGTCCATTTAGAAAAACGAAGGGTTTCAAAAACAGCACATGCAGAGAATACGTCAACGAAAAACCAAAAATAAACAAACGGGGATCACATAAATTAATTAATTGAGTGGCCCATTAAAACATATACAGTATGTCACATGTCTTGGTCCTGATCATAAGGACGAAAGCAGGCAGGTTGAAGAGACATCAGGTGCAATGCCAGTTAGGCTGGAAACAATAACGTCCTCACCAGGTCATAATGCTTAATTCACTGATGATTTAAACAACGGGGGGTTTATTAACTGAGATAATAACAGCAAACCGTTTCGTGAACATAAACAACGTTTTTAAATTCTTCATTTTAGATGTAGAGCATGTCACGTTTTTTTAAATTATTATCATTTCATTTTACTTTATTTCTTCTGCTGCTGGAAGAAGCGGTTTGTATACAAAAACGGATCGAAAGGAAAGAGAGAGAGGAGAGAGAAAAAAAACGAAACAAAAAAAAACCACATACACACAAAATGTGCATTCAGTACATCGCTACCAAATTTGATGGTGGCAGTTTAGAATGATATCCGCGCCCAGCCGCCGACCGGGACAAAATGGCGCCACATGCAACTGTGCCTACCCCTCCTCCGCATGAAAGACCTGCAAAAGGCCCGTGAGACACGGGAGCCACTGAAATACAATCCTCAGCAGGGGTGCATTTCTCGAAACCATAGTTGTTAACTACATTAGCTACTTTGTTGTTTGCAATGCAATTTCTCATTAGCAGCTACCAAAGTTGCTAACTGGCTAACAATTATGCTTTCGGGTTACGCACCCCAGAGTTGTATAATGTAGAAGTACTCTAACAGATGTAATAACAACACTAGTAATATGATATTACATAGTTGAAACTTAAAACCATATAATGTCATACCACTAGTGTTGTAATTATATCTGTAAGAGTGCGTTTACATGTATTTTATACAACTCTGGTCCTTAGACAGTTTTAAGTTTTGACACGAGGTGTCTACTGGTCTCAGAATGTCAAGAGACACATCTTAAACTGTGCTACAGAGATGCTTCCTGACAGTCCAGTATACCCGGCAGGCTAGGCTACTAGCCTACCTCCACTAGCATACAGTACACCCATTAGCTCAAAGCATCTTAAGGATGTCTTGGCACCTGCGTTGCAGAGCATGTGTTTAACCTCTCTGCTTTAAATCAGATGTGAAACCATTTTTGAAGGAGAGTGTACCTGTAGGCAAATTTTGAACTAAGTGGTACGTACACCATCAACACCAAAATCTTGAGGGAGACCAGCATTGGGGCATTTTCATGACCAGAAGAATGATTCACTGCTAGCTGAGATTCTAGCTGTTTCTAGCTAATTCTAGCCTAATTGACACCAATCGGTCCCACAACTGTTTCCTAGGAAGGAAAGATAGCTACTTTGTTGGTGGACAACCAAATGTTATTCGTTATTATAACCAAGTTAATAACTGGCTTAGCAACTGTGGTGTTGGTGAAACACACCCTGAGCTCCAATACTTCTTGGACACTTAAAGTTGAACATTTAAATAGGGCACTGGGTAAATAAACTGTCAATCAGAGCATTAGCCAATCAGAAGGAGAGATCACGATTAGGGTCAAAGCAGAAAAAGATATGTTACTTCCATATGAATATAATAAAGTTGCTAACAAATTGCCCAAAAAGCAAATTAACATTCATTAATCGATCAAATTCATCCTTCAGCTTTGCTCTGGATTTGGCGGTAGTCACCTGTGTGTTTGATCTGTGCAGGACGGAACAGGTACGGATACGGACGGATACAAGGGGGTGTGTAATGGTGTTGGCTTGCGTTCAAGGGGCACAACCTTGCATTCACCTCATGCAACAGATGCAACAATAAAAACCACAATCACGTCATCATGATCATCAATATCATCATCATCATCATCATCATCAGCGTCATCATATTCATCATCAATACCATGACATTTAAACATGTATAAAGTACAGTACTGTACAAGCTGAAGAAGGGTAGTTTTCAGAAAAGAAGAAGCATGCTTTTCACCAGTCACCAATCACCAGTCCCAGAACCACCCCACGTTCTGTACTATAAGGCAGGGGTATATGAAGTGCAAATTTGATAAGATAAAGTAAACAAACAACAAAAATAAACACCACTAAACAACACAAACAAACACTGACTTTTATTCAACCAAGGAAAAAATAGGTAAGGGGGTTGTAACTTGGGGAGAACATGACTCCGTAGTAAAGCGACAAGTCAGTGATGCATTTCTCGAAACCATAGTTGCTAACTACGTTAGCTACTTTGTTGTTTGCAATGCAATTTCCCATTGACAACTACCCAAGTTGCCAATGGCTAACAACTACGCTTTCGAGAAACGCACCCCAATGATGAATCATTTGGATTGGCAGGGCAGGCAGTATTTCTAGTGGACACACAGTGATGGGACAGGTCTTAGGCTACAGGTTGGGGATCAGCTGGACTCAGGAGTGAGTGGGCTTTTTTAAGGTGTTGATTTAGATGCTTTGCTTTGCTTTGCCAATGACTCAGAAAAAAGTCTGGAGGACAGCATGTGCGTTGAGCGTGCTGCAGTCAGGTAATGACAGGGCCGCCGCTAGGCATAAGCAGAGTAAGCAGAGCGTTTAGGGCCTCAACCACTTTGCCCCCCAAATTGTGGGCCCCCTAAATTGAGATTGACTAAAAGACTTAAAATGTATTTAATTATGAGAGGGACCTCCTGACCAACTATGCTTAGGGCCTCCAAAACCTTAGCAGCGGCCCCGGGTAGTAATGTTAAAAGAAAAGAAAAAAAAGTTAGCTATATTTGTCACAACTGCAGCCCAGATATGCATGAGTTTCATTACTGCTTCTGTTTTTCACAGCCAGAGAGGGAGTGACAACACTGTGTATCTGGGAGGTTGGCATCATTTAGTGATTAGAACTTCACCTGGTTCACTACTGAATCAGCCTCTTAAAAAAGCCTTGAGCCTTAAAGCCTGATTGGGAAACTCCAACTCCCATTGTCATTGTGACACAGCACACAAGTGTTCACTGCACACTGCAAAATTGCATTTATGCCTCAACCGTGCAAGGGGTCAGCCCCCATTGCGCCCCAAGGGAGCAGTGCGGCGGGATGGTACCATGCTCAGGGTACCTCAGTCATGGAGGTGGATGGGGGAGAGCACTCTTGGAATAACCATGGTCATTGGTCATATTTAGTAAAATTCTTTCAAGTTTCGATTTCTTGTGGTGAATCTGGCTTCAGTTTTACACATAAGCATAGCTGGTCCAAGCTTTTTAGAGTCATTGATGCCGGAAATGGTTACGAAGGGCCCCAAACCTGTAGGTAAGAGTGCAGGTTAATCCTCCGACTGATTGACACAAACGAAGGATTTGGAGGCTTGACACGATGGAACAAAAAACATGAACGTACAAATGTGTTTGTTTTTTAGGAATGGAAAATGATTTATTTCTTTGATAAAAACAAAAAATGATGTCAAATAAAAAAAGCCCATGGTTTTTTTTCTGTTAAGTTGTTTTTCCATGCTTATTAAAATGTTTGCATAAATAAATACAAAATGTACAAAGGGGGGAGGGAAACCAACATTAAAACATTTAGAAGAGACTGTCAACTCCTGATTCTCCTGCTATCATTTGGCATTGACTACAGTATGAACTTACGAGGCAGAAGACATGGGACTGCCTGGACTGTCAAAACAACAAAACAACAGTTTCTACTGGATATATGTCTATATACGGCAAACTTCTGTAATTCGAACAAAACAAAGAAAAGAAACAAAAATTAATATGTTGTTGTAGAGTATGAAGACATACATGTATATATACATAGACTGTATGAAGCAGCAAGTAAGTCCGAATGAACACACACATCTGCAAAATTGAACCAATGGAGCAACATATGAGCCCAAGATTAAGAAAAAAGGGAAATTGACAGATCAAGAAAGAAGAAGAAGAAGAAGAAAAAAATCCACACCGATTTTCCTCAGAAATTCCCTGATGACTGAAAGGTGGGAAGGACCTCAGGCGCACACACTCACACTTCCTGTCACACACACACACACACACTTTCAGTCAGACACACACACACACATGCAAGCGCACACACGCGCGCACACAAACACTCACACACCGTTTGTCCTACACGTTTCCCCTGGTAGGTAATGCAGAGAGACAGAAATTACAGTTAGCTAGGAGCAGCAGCCGGCTAGCTAGGACATTAAGAGTTAAGTTTGGAGGCTATGGTGTGGAGTGGGCATGCAGTGGACTTTGGGACAGTGGTAAAGTTTAGATTTAAAATTGTATCCATTAAACGCAACACACTGAAACAATGGTGTGGATTCATTAGCCGGGGGGGACTCTGATCCACAAAGCTTACTCAACACTCTGTGAGTCCGTGAAGCGTAACGCTAGCAAAGTGTTGACAACACCTGTTATTATGACGTTTTTAATCTCCCCTGCGACATCTGTACATTTGCTGAATGTTTGACATCGAGCAAACCCCAGGGGGGACCACTCACTACACGAGAGCTGAGGTCGTGTCTTGGGATGAGAGATTATTTAAGCAGTGCTACTCTAGGTCCCTATCTCTGACTGGAGCAGACCAGAGAGACCCATGACATCTCGAATCCAATGACGAGTGAGCTACAACAAGCGAACCACAACTACCTAATCGCAGTTGGCTAACAGGAGAGAAAAAAAATGGAAATACATCAAACATTTAAACTCACAGAGCACCTCTTGGTTTCATGAACATCGATATCGTTACACGTGACGATGCATAGTCATGCCAACTCAAGACCAAGGACAGGTGACGTGGCACAGTGTCACATCCTAACGTTAACTGACTTCAATGACATCAATGACCAATCGGTTGGTTGGTTGGTTGGTTGGTTCTGTTTTCAAAAAGAGTCAATCTAGTGAGGAGCTGTCTCCAGAGACGGTGACCATTATTTGGCCGATTTTCGTACAGTACATACGTGGCAAATTTTTCAAACGAACCAATCAGCAATGCCCAGGCCAAGGCCACACAGCTCCAGTCCCACTCCATGTATATTAAATTCCGGACACTTAACACAAGTTCGATTAAAAAAATAAAATAAAATAATTATGATCATCTCAAACAAAAGAAAAACAAACCAACCAAAAAACAAAAAGGACTACAGAGATCATGCTTTTTTGTTCGCTTTTAAAGGGAACCTGATTAGTAGGAAACACCACGACACGGACCATGCAGTTGGCACAGCAAAAGAGGGGACACACCCCTCATCTCATCTTATCTTATCTCATCTCACCTCATCAGAAAGAAGAAGAAGAAGAAGAAGAAGAAGAAGAAGAAGAAGAGGGGATACGCCCCCCCTCTCTTCTCACATGTGCCTCCCTCAGAGATAAACCAGTTCAAGATACACAAAGACCTCCACTACACAGGCAGGACTGGGAGCCATGCAAAAGAGATTCAACAGAGAGTAGAAGAAGGAGAAAGAAAGAAAGAAACGCCAACAGAAAGAGACAGAGGAGAGGAAGAGGAAGAGTCAGAAGGAGAGGATGAATAGGAGGAAGAAGAAGAAGAAGAAGAAGAAGAAGAAGAAGAAGAAGAATAACAGACCGATTTCCAAACACAAGGACGAAAAGTGGTAAAAAATCTGAGAAAAAACTGTGCTCATCAACCGCTGTGCCAAACACGCCGTGAGAATTATAAGTTTTCGAAAAAACGACATCTACATCAAGTCTCTTCGAATGGTCACCAGAGAGAGAGGCCCCTTTCTTAGAAACCTCCTTCTCAGGTGCGTGCAATCACAACACACCACACCACACACATACGCACAACAACATAACCCCCCCTACACATTCACACACACCACACACTATACATGACTTAACAAAGCCAATTTGAGTGATCTCTCTCTCAACCTTTTGCAGTCCCTTGACCTGAATCCTTCTGTTTGCGGGCACATCTGGTGGGCTAGTGAGGCTACATATTGGACCAGCACAGTACGAGTACCCAAACGGAAACCCCAGCAACAATACTGAAAGAACGCCTACTACGCTTTAGACAACGACCCCCGACAATGACTCCTAGGCATATGATCGGATCGAATGCTTTTCTGGCATCTTGCCACTTGCTCTCCCGATTTTCTCCCCGTCCTTTTTAGCGAGTCTCTCTCAGCTCAGTGTTTGACCACCAGGCAGGACCAACAACAACGACAACAAGGGAACAGGAAACTACCAGTTTGTAGTTTCTTGCCGGTCTCACCTCTTACAAAGCGCATGATCTACATAGAGATGCCTTTTGAGGTGAAAACGTACAGGTAACAAGACACACGTACTCACACACACACACACACAAACACACACACACACACACACACACACGCACACGCACACGCACACGCACACACACACACACACACACACACACACACGGTTATCACAGAGGACCAAACAGGACACCCCTTTGGGGTTTGGAGTGGTAGGGGGGGGAAACAGGGTTTCTAACAAGGGAAAATATGCCAGTGGGACAAGGGAGTCATTTGGGCGCTACACGGAAGAGAAGAGACGGGGCATATAGGGGACGGGTTGACTGATTCAAGGGGCATTTGTAAGAACTAGCTAACGGATAAGACAACAGGACCAGGAGACAACACACCACCACAGCACGGGACTACGCAATTACGCAGCTTGTTTGAAAAAGACAAAAGGGACTGGCCACTTGGGAGCACAGGTGCATATCATGGGCAAGACACAGGCAGCATGAGAAAGGGGATGGTGTCAGGAGGGGAGCGGGGTTTGGGGACAAAAAAGGGCAGTGAGGATAGCAAGGGTGGTTTTGTGTGTATGTGTTTGAATGTGTGTGTGTTTGTGTGTTTTAGAAGACTGCGGGGGTTGACTACGACAACTGTGTCTGACGTTAAGGAACGGAATAAGGGTACCCTGTCTTTGATTCGCATTTTCCATCCACCATCCGTGTGCATGTTTATTGAACTTTGTCATCATTGCTTCTGAAGATTGCATTTATAATCTTTCTTCTTGCGTGATCACAGCTTTTGAAATACTGTATTAGACCTTGGATTTCCAGAGGGATAGCTTGAAAGGAAACTCAAATTACAAAGGGACGGGAAGATTTAATAGGGGAAATAAAAAAAGGTGCATTTCTTTGAAAGTGTTTTTGCTTCCTTCTCCTCTCTTGGGCACTCTGTAAACAGGATTGAGAGGGATTTTTTTTAAATTTAGGGGAATAATGTGCAAATGCATGTTATTGACCTCCACCATTATTCTGTTATTGATTTGTACGATCGGCCTGAAGCGAAGCCCAACAAAAGCAGGAAAAAAGACCAAACCACCCGTTCGTCCACCCACCAACTACGACAAACTAAGGGCTAGCACAATCGAATAACGACAACTAACACAAACGTGCCGACTTCCACAACACACCGCTTACACGTTGGACGTCACACCACAATCCCTTGACATGGTGGATCTTTCAAACCCTACTTCATCTACCTCTGAAGGCAACATTACCACAACATACACACACGCAGACAAATTAATTTGTTTCTCTCTCAGTCGACACTTGACAGTCGACTGCCATTCACTCTTCCTTGAGAGCATCTTATGATAGTTCTGATGGGGGAATGTGATTTCTTTCTCCGGTTAAGCGTGTTACTGCCGACAGATGGCAGGCACAACACCTGATCAGTGCAATGATTTTGCTTTAACTGAATTTAAAGGGGGACGGTCGGAGGGGGACGGGGGAGACAAGAGAAGGCCACCTGAAGAACAGAGTCCAAACGAAAAAAGACTTATCTGAAGTAATATCAACTTTTAAAAAAAGCAAAAAGGTAACAGACACATCCCACCAGGGAATATGCAGAAACCCTAAGGTGGATTGCATTTTATGCTTTGAAATAAAGAAAGGGAATAAAACAGACACTTATTTCCTCCCTAGGAAACCATGGTTGCAAATACAATGTCAAGTGAATGACATAAAAACAAATATCAAAACAGCTTGCAAAACCATAACCATATTACATACATACATACATACATACATACATACATACATACATACATATACAGTACAGACAGAGAGTGGTCTGTCCTGAAAGTCAAAAGGGTGGCAATAACAGATTTTTGCAAGTTTTATAGGAATTTGTGTTGGTTTTGGTACTTCTGAATGAAAAATAACAGTTTTGACTCTGCTATTTTACAATGGCTACATTGGACTTGGCAAGCAAAGATCAGATTGCTGATGGCATAGTAATAATAAAAAAAAACCTTTTAAAAGGAGGAAAAACAATAAACAATAAACAAATCAACCACTATCTTCTTGTGAAACCGTTGGCCTAGCACGAGATATACAATGCTAATTAAACCAGCGAGGGAGAGTTGTGCTCTCGCTATCATTTCTAGTTCACACTGTTTTCTTTCTTGCCACGTCTACTAAAACTCTGGCCATGTTTATGGTGTAAAACTGTAAAACTAGACTGTGATTTCTTTTTGGCTAGGGAGAGAGAAGGGTAAACGGGAAGAGGCGGACGGACACTCTGGCTTCCTGGCACATATTTGATGGAGCCGATTCACCCTCCCGGCTGATGCTACATAGATGGGTTAAATTGGTGAAATCACACCCGTTGATTGGCACAGGTAGAAATGAATACATTTCAGGACTTTTCACCTCGTACTTCTGTCCGCCTCTGTGACAAAGTGATTTTAAAAACAATTTTCCTTCGAGAAAAAAAAAAAAAAAACTGGTTCTGACAGCGCTACACTTTCGCAGGAGACAGTAGAGGAGGAGAATACATGCAGAGTTGTTTGTGTTTTACAAACTGAAAAGTTCTCTGTTGCTTTCTGGCGGCAAAAAATAAAATGCAAAACAAATGAACCCATGAAACACACAAACAGATAGAAACACTGAAGGCCTGGGTTGGGAAGGAGATGGGACAAAAAGATCTTTATGTAGGTCATGAGAGAATTTACATCCAGGATTTCAAACCAACCGCTGTGTGTGTGTGTGTGTATGTGTGTGTGTGTGTGTGTGTGTGTGTGTGTGTGTGTGTGTGTGTGTATGTGTGTGTGTACATGTTTTCACCTGGTGGTATGGCTTCATGTGTGGCTATGGGTGCATGTGCGTATGCAGGTGCATGGTGCATGACGCATGAGCGTACGTGTGCATGTGTCTGTGTGTGTGACCTTCACCAAGTCTGAAACAACGCCCTCCGTAACTACCCTCCATCTTTCTGCTCTGCTCACACACATACATACTATACACACAGACGCGCTAACACCACTACAGATGCCCTTGTAACAGAACAAAAAGAAACAAATGGGTTGTGGCTACATAAAAATGGACAGGTAATTTACTGTTGGGATTTGGATACACGCTTTTAGCAGGCTCACAATACTGAGCACTAAAATATAATAATAATACTAATTTAAAAATCATGTCTGAAGGTTGTTGGAGGACAGAGAGGACATGGGCGTTCTTTCTGGACGACAGAGATGACCTTGCAAAAAAAAAAAAAAAAAACCTACATGCCAAACAAAGCCACGAAAAAAAGAGAGAAAAGTTTAGTTCTTGAGAAATGATGAAGGGGGAAGTATAATTTCAGCTCAGCTGAGAACTGCAGTAGGGTGCAGAAACGGCCTGACAAGCGGAGATGGAGAAATACTGGGCTGCACTTCCTGTATGACGAGATGATGCAACTAAATGAAAAAGCGGGTGGGGCCAAATGACCTACAAAGCTACTGCCTTAAGTCAGACAGATTATGATATAAAAACGCTAAGGGGAAATACGCTAAAAAACATTTCTGACATTGTTGTTACTGCCCTGACCTAATTTGTTAGTCCAGATGACCTTTTGTTAACCAAATTTGACCTATAATCTTATGTGGCAGCACAGTTGTCCGCTGCACATAGCCTGAACACATTGTTCCTTCCCTTTTAATATGTGTGTGATCTGAGAGAGCTGTTTCAGACTGGCGCACAGGTAAGACACACCTATAAAGACACCCAAGCACACGCTCACGCACATACACACCCACATAATATACACGCACGATTAAACACACACATTCACATACACATACACACTGTCTTTTGCCACACTTCTTCCCATCTCCCACCTTGGAGCTTTTTTGCCTTTCTCTGACACTGTTTCTCTCTTTCTCTCTCTCTCTCTCTCTCTCTCCTTTTTTCCATGGGCCTCAGCCTAGCCTCCTCTCCTCTGGTATTTGGTGTTGATAGGTTCTCCTCTTCTCTTCTCTCGTTCTCTTGCTCGTGCTGTGATTTTTGCCGTCATGTTTGGCACACACTGACGCCCCGCTGCTCCTACATGAACTGCATCTGAAAAACACAACGAGAGAAAGACACAGAGAGAGGGAGAGAGGGTGTGTGTGTGTGTGTGTGTGTGTGTGTGTGTGTGTGTGTGTGTGTGTGTGTGTGTGTGTGTGTGTGTGAGAGAGAGAGAGAGAGAGAGAGAGAGAGAGAGAGAGAGAGAGAGAGATAGAACAAGAAAGAGAAAGAGAAAGAGAGATGCAGAGAGAGGGAAAAGAGAGAGAAAAACATAATCAATATCTCTGTATGACATATAGAGGAAGTCAGACAACCCCACCACAATCTCCGCTTGCCCCACACAAACAGACCATGTTGTTCACCACCCAGCAACCACCAGTGTGATCGTCAGTAGCCATTTCTTCCCCTGGACTGACACCCCCCTCAACCGAACGACTGACACCCCCAGAATCGCAATAGAGGGAGGAGAGGAAGAGAGGTGAGGGGAGGAAGAGGAGAGGAGAGCTGAGAGGAGAGGTAGAGAGGAGAGGAGAGGAAAGGAGAGGAGAGGCGAGGAGAGGAAGAGAGGAGAGGAGAGGAGAGGAGAGGAGAGGAGAAGAGAAGAGAGGAGAGGAGAATAGAGTAGAGTACAGAATAGAGTAGAGTAGAATAGAAGAGAGAAGAGGAGAGGAGAGGAGAGGAGAGGAAGAGAGGCGAGGAGAAGAGAGGAAGAGAGACATGATGGATTAGTGTAAAACTTCAACAATTTAGGCTGAGACAAAAACATCTTCAGCAGTATTGAAAGAAAACTCACAGTCAGCAGACAGAAAAGGAGGGTGGAGAGAGGAAGAGTTCAAGAGAGGGAGAATTTCAGACAAGTAGTGAGGAAAGAGAGGATGAGACATACATACAGTGAGGAGAATAAGTATTTGATCCCTTGCTGATTCTGTTGGTTTGCCCACTAATAAAGACATGACCAGTCTTTCATGTTAATGATAATATGTATTATAATATGATGAGACAGAATATCAAAAAGAAAATCCAGAAATTAACTCTAAAGAATATATATTCATTGATTTATATTTAATGGAGGGAAATAAGTATTTGATCCCCTGCCAACCATTAAGAGTTCTGATCAAATGGCACTTCCAATCAACTTGTTATCTGAATTGAACACACCTGTTAATAGTAACCTGCACAAAAAAACACATTGAATCTGCAGAATCAGTCCATAGAATCAGTCAATCAATCAAACTAAACTCGCCAACATGGGACAGACCAAAAAGCTGTCAAAGGATGTCAGGGACAAGATTTTAGAACTCAACAAGGCTGAAATGGGCTCCTAGATATTAAGGAGCAAGCTGTTGGTGCATTTTGTCCCAATTTTAGGACATACAAAATGATCATCAATCATCAATCTTAGGCCTGTCTGTGGTTCCATACAAGATTTGACCTTGTGGGAATTTAATAACCAGAAAAAAAAGATATAAAGCACCTTAAAACTGTATGGGAGGAGCTAGGAAATGATCTCAAGGCAGCTGGGACCTCAATCACTAAGAAAACTATTGGGAACACTTAATACCACAACGGATTAAAATCCTGCAGTGCATGTATGGTACCCCTGCTTCAGAAGGAACCTGTTCAGGCTCACCTGAAGTTTGCCAATGAACATCAAACTGGATTAGGATATGATTGGAAGGTGCTGGAATCAGATAACACCAAAATCAAACTGTTTGGCATTAACACAACTCGATGTGTTTGGAGGAAGAGAAATGCTGCCTATGATCCCAAGAACAACACCTTCTCCAACATCATACATGAAAGTGGTAACATTATGTTTTGAGGTTGTTTGTCTGGCCAAGACACAGGACAACTTCACATCGTCAAGGAATGGATGAAGGGAGACATGTAAACGTACAATGCTGCATGCCAACCTCTTTCCCACCACCACTAGACTGAAGGTGGGTCATGGATTGGCCTCCCAATATGATAATAATCCATAACATACAGCCCAAGCAACGAAAGAGTAGCTCAAGCAGAAGCACATTAAGGTCATGAAGTGGCCAAGACAGTTTCCAAACATTAACCCTATAATAATCCTGTGAAGGGAACAAAAGATCCCATTTGCCAAGCTACAGTCATACAACTTAAATGATTTAGAGATGATCTGCAAAGAAAAGTGGACAAAAATCATTTCTAATATATCCACAAACATTGTCATTAACTGAAAGAGACCTCTGAATGAGAAAACAAGGGCTTTGCCACCAAGTATTTTGTCTTCTTTGACTAGAGGGGTCAAATACTTATTGTCCTCAATGGAATACAAATCAATTAAAATATATTCTTCAAAGTTATTTTCTGGATTTTCTTTTTGATATTCTGTCTCTCCATATTAGAATACATTTTATCATTAACATTATAGAATGATCATGTCTTTATTACTGGGAAAACCAACAAAATCAGCAATGGATCAAATACTTATTCTCCTCACTGTAGATAAGCAGATAAAGAGAAAGACAAGAAAGAAGAAAGAAAGAAGACAGAAACATTAGAGAAAGAAAGAAAGAAAGAAAGAAAGAAAGAAAGAAAGAAAGAAAGAAAGAAAGAAAGAAAGAAAGAAAGAAAGAAAGAAAGAAAGAAAGAAAGAAAGAAAGAAAGAAAGAAAGGCACAGTGAAACAGGGGAGGCTCAACGAGTTAGTGTTAGCCTGAGCCAAGTTGCAGTAGTTGATTATGAGGGGAAGAGGGGGAGAGAGAGAGAGAGAGAGAGAGAGAGAGAGAGAGAGAGAGAGAGAGAGAGAGAGAGAGAGAGAGGACAGACACAGGAAAGATGGAGATAAAGTTAGAAAAAGGAGTTGAGTGGTGTTAAGTTTAGCCCGAGCCAGCAGAGGGGTTTAGGAGTTATAGGCACTGTATCTCAGGCTGTGGCTCTACCTCATTTATGCTGTCCACTTTCCATTGGGTGGAGCCCTACACATACACATACAAGAGAAGCCGTTTGTACTTGTATGCAGAGCAGGGAAAGAACCTCCAGAGAGCACACCAGAGCAGTCTTACTGTATCCCACCCCAACGATAAAATGTAGCAGCCACTCCCATACTTGGCACTTTACTTTTGACAATGACATTTTGAATTAGATCCTAGTTTGACAACCTTGAGGGTCCATTAGAGAACCTCTAGTCTAGGGGTTCTAGAGCTAAAACGTAGTAGCCAGGGGGCAAACTAAGAGCATGGTGAAGTGATAAACCAGGCTTAGTTCAGCTACAGGGAGTGGTAACCCTGCTAATATATGTACCGGCAGGCATCATTTAGATAAGAAAGTGAGGACTCCAGGCTCTTCTATTAGATGATTTACGTGTACCTACCACAAGGTCAACTTAACCTATGAACAAAATTCAAAAGACACCGCACACTGCTTACTTTTCTTTACTTTATTTTTCGGAGCGAACAACGTGTTTTGCCCAGTGCGTCATCAGGTTCGCTCCCATAAATTGTTCATTGATTCACCTTCTCCTGCCTCACACCAGCACCTGCATTACTGAGGGCTTGTGCACAAGGACTCTCTTGAACGTTGATCGTTAACTTAACCTAGTTTACTACTGAACCCGCTTCTTATGATACCCCCTTGAGTCTCACTAGACCTCTGTGTGTGTAGCTCGCGGAGCCCCCTGGTGGAGCAGTGTGGAACTACACTACACAGAGGTCTGGACTCCTGAGAATCTCTTTGGCAAGAAACTTGCCGAAGGATTTATTGCTTCAATAACGATGGCTAGCTTGCATTGAGGAGTCACAGGACAGCTTGTAGACTATATTGATTCTTTAGAGGTGAACAGAAAATGTTTTTGAAGCAATTTGTTGGTGGCAAGGATGGACAAATGACAGATAAAGTCATGCCTTCTGAAGTCAAATCCAATACGTGCGCTCTCACAGAACTAGTAGTGGAGCTCACAAAGCTGCACAGAACTACACAGATCTGGAAAGAGTCAGGCTAAAAAAAAGTAGGTGCTATTGTCATACTTCTTTTTCTTAGGCATTTTTTTTAGGGCTTTTTGGCCTTTATTAATACAGGACCGTGTGAGAGTAGACAGGAAATGAATGATTGGGAGAGAGAGATGGGCAGGGCCAGGAATTGACCCCAGCCGGACTTGAACATGGCTCCACGTGGGCAATGTAAGCCCAAATGTGGGGAGCTTAGCGCACTGCGCCTAGCCTGGGAACTCCCATACTGCCTTTAGTTCTACACAATCGTTTCGATCTGAAAGACAGTCTGGTGAGGATGACTCATAACGTCAGATCGTAAAGATCATGGGCTCTGTGTCATAATGGCCAAGCATTCCAACCTTAACAGTTTCTCTGCCCAATCAGAGAGCAGGGCAGTGTGTCATAATAGCCAAGCATTCTGCCCCCTACGGAATTTACAATAGGCAACTCCCCAGACCTAATCTCACTTGTGATTAGGTCTGGTGTTAACCAGGCAACACTGCGCCCCAGTGCCCCCCCGCTATGGTCATACTTCTGACAGTGATACACTGAATTAGTGTGATGGCTCATTTTGATATGAAGGGTAGTTTTAGCTGGCTATTCCAGACACATATGAGGAGACGTTTTGGAAAGACGGGTCTAGTATAGGCATACAAAGTTGGTAATGTAGGTCTTCTCTTCACGAATGAGAATGCATTTTACAACCAGAGAGGCAAGTGAAGAATAAGCCTCACTGAGCTCTAACACTTCCGAGTGCCGAGTAATTGACCACAATGCCTCTAGGTGAGTTTTTCAGACAGCTACCAATGTATAAAAGCACTTGCCATTCAACACTTGGCATTCAACCGCAAAGATGTTGTGAAGATACAGACAGATTGATGGAGTGAAAACTCCTATATTGAACGCTTATATTCAGGGGGCTTTACCGCTGCGGTATCAAACACATGCAAAACACCTAGACTCTGCATTTGGATTATTTGCTGTCCACAATAGGTGGGTGAAGAGTAGGGAGAGGAGATGTGTTTGCAGGGTGCTGCACACTGACTTTCAATGCACTGAGGCGCTTGTGCTTTTCACGAGCTGCTTGCTATTTTGCAAGGTAAGATAGCCAGAAATAATCTGATGGTTTGTGTGTGTGTGTGTGTGTGTGTGTGTGTGTGTGTGTGTGTGTGTGTGTGTGTGTGTGTGTGTGTGTGTGTGTGTGTGTGTGTGTGTGTGTGTAGATGTGTTTCAGTATACCCAAGTATATCCAAGTTTGTGTGAATGCATGCGTTATATGTGAGTGTTAATAATTGTATGTGTATGTGTACATGTACCATGTGTGTGTGTGTGTATGTGTGTGTGTGTGTGTGTGTGTGTGTGTGTGTGTGTGTGTGTGTGTGTGTGTGTGTATTTGCGCATGTGTCTGCCAATGTGTGTGTGAACAAAGTGAGTGGGTGCTAGGAACGCCCCGGGACTAGGTATGCATTTTAGAGCAGCGCTTCACTTCACTCGAGGGTTTATGAAAGCTGGAATGACGTGTGGGTCGATACACTCTATCTTTATATTTTCCTCTCTCCCTCTCTCTCCCTCCCTCCCTCCCTCTCTCAGTCTTCCTCGCTCCCTCTCTCTCCCTCTCCCGCTCTCTCTCCCCTCCCTTTTCTCTTCATATGTCTTTCTACCTCTTTCCATTACTCCATCTCTCGCTCTCTCCCTCCCTCAGTCTCCCTCGCTCCCTCTCTCTCTCTCCCCCGCTTTCTCTCTCGCCCGTTTCTCTCTCATTTGTCTTTCTACCTCTTTCCCTTTATCTATCCCTCTCTCTCTACCCCCCCACTCTCTCTTTCCCTTTCACCCCCTCTCTGCCTCCCCACCATTTCCATTTCTCTTTCTACTCACCCCCTCTCCCTCCTTCTCTCTCTCTCTCTCCCTCCCTCCTTCCCCTCTCTCTGTTTTTACCCCCTGAGGCAGGGTGAGAGGAGGTTGAAGGACTGCTTGAGTCGGCACACAGACACACACAGACACACACACTCCGCTAATCCGGCGCACGTGGCGTTTTATATCGGGCGCCAGTGTGCAAGTAGAGGCCATGACACAGGGTGAGAGCCGCAGAGAAAACAAACACGAGGAGATGCGAGGGGTGTAAAGGCACTTTTGCTCAGGCCTACACACATACTGACACTCACACACACACAAAATCTCTCATACTCTGTCTGACACACACACACACGCACACGCACACACAAATCTCATACTCTGTCTGACACACACACACACACACACACGCACACACACACACACACACACACACACACACACACACACACACACACACACACACACACACACACACACCACACACACACACGCACACAACACAACACACACACACCACACACGCACACACACACACACACACACACACACACACACACACACACACACACACACACACACACACACACACACACACACACACACACTCCCACACCCACCCACCACTTGCCCCCATCTGTGTTGTCTGGGACGTTCTGGTCTCTGAGGCTCTGACACTTGCTTGTTTACTGTCTAGTACTACAAGCAAACAGCAGTAGCAGTAGCTAGCAGCAGCAGTAGCATCAGCATCGTGCTGTACAGTACAGTCAGAGATTCTTGAAGTATATAGAGATATGCCAATGTAATAGGTTGCTATGGGCACCTAACATGACCAGGTTCCGGTCTGCCTAAAGGGGCGTGTAATAATACTCCTAGCATTGAATAGAACAGTCCTTAGGTCTGCCTAGGTCTGCCTAAAGGGGGATTTCCCCCCCTCCCCCTTGCAATAATAGAACCCGGAAACAATGGACCAATGGAACCTCTCTCTCTCTCTACTCTCTCTGGTACAGTGTCTGTGAAGAGGCATAAACTACATGTTTATGCAGCCTGCTGTCGTGCTGTCAGGATGCTCTGCTTAACAGGGGAGAGGAGAGGAGAGTCTTTCACAACTAACTACTATGCAGCTTTTTCTAGTCTTTTTGGCTTTTTTAGTGGGCTTGTGTGTGAGTGTGAAGGAGAGGGGTGTGTGTGTGTGTGTGTGCGCGTGTGAGTGTGTGTGCGTGTGAGTGTGTGTGTGTGTGTGTGTGTGTGTGCGCGTGTGAGTGTGTGTGTGTGTGTGTGTGCGTGCAAGTGTGCACACATGCATGTATCGGTGTTTGAGAGCTGTGCATACATGCATTTGCATTTGAAACGGTGTGTGTTTCTCCATGTGTGAGAGGGGGCATGAGCTTGAGCTGCCATGTTTATG
>NW_026945830.1:447263-457263 GCF_034702125.1 Engraulis encrasicolus | reverse complement strand
AGAGAGAGAGAGAGAGAGAGAGAGAGACCGAGAGAGGGGGGGGGGAGGAATCAATGAATGTGTGATGGCAACAGAGGATGGGAGGGGGAAAAGAAAGAAAGAAAAACATGCAGAGAATGAAATGAAAGACGGTGAAAAGACACAGTTGGGAAAAAAAGAAAGGGAAATAAGCAGGCAATGAAAAAACAAAACAAAACAAAAACCCCACAACACAGACTCCTCTTTTGTATGCGTTTGTCGAGAACACGAAAACACAACCAATAAAGTCAAACATCCATTTCATAAAGGTAAGAAGCCGGGGGAAAAAATGTGAAAAATGTAGACCTGAGATGACAGTCGAGGCCATACAAACACAATGAATATGTATAATACTGTACACAGTGCGCATACATGAATAAACAGTGTTTGTGAAATACAGTACGTTCACATGTTTCAAGTTCGCCAACATCCTTTGTAACTTATATGAATTATGAATGAAATGTATTGCATGGGTCACGTTGCCTGCCTTTTGAACAGGGCCGGATTAACACACAGGCTGCAGCCTAGGGGCCCCCCATCTAACACGGAGCCCTTGATTGGCCAAAAGGGGAAATTTGCAGAGCAACCTGTAGCCTAGGGGCCCCAGGCCATTTGACTGTAATCCAGCCTTGCCTGAGGAAGGGGAGGGGGGAGTTACCCCGAGAAGGGCATTTGACCCTAGGCCCAGTTTTTTGCAACTGCTGTGTGCAACCAGAGAGAGTAGAGAGAGAGATTCCATTGGCCCATTGTTTTTGGGTTCTATTATTGCAAGGGAGAGAGGGGGGGGGGGGGAATTCCCCTTTAGGCAGACCTAGGCAGACCTAAGGACTGTTCTATTCAATGCTAAGAGTATTATGACACGGCCCTTTAGGCAGACCGGAACCTGGTCACGTTAGGTGCCCATAGCAACCTCTTACATTGGCATATCTCTATATACTTGAAGAATCTCTGGTGCAACTGTTCGGCCACTGGTTGGTAGTTGAGGGAATGCATGGATTCTGTGCATCTGGACCGCAGGGGAGAGGAAGAGATGACAAGGGGAGAGCAGGGCTTAGACCCAGTAGAGACTGGAAGCATGTGTTTCTACCAGCAGAGAGGACCCTCTAACTATGCGGCAGTGTGTGTGTGTGTGTGTGTGTGTGTGTGTGTGTGTGTGTGTGTGTGTGTGTGTGTGTGTGTGAAAGAAAGAGCTAGACCAGGGGTCAGGAATGCCATAAATGCCAAATTTAAAAAAATATATATATTCATGAGAGCCATGCCATTTTAAAAACTCTGAATACAATGAAAAGCATGTATTTCAATTAAGCCCAACAATTTTAGAGTGTACTGTCAAGTTATAAGGGTGCCGTTAAGCTTGCTGCGAGCTGTAACTTACGCACGTCACCGCGAGCAACCGACACATGCTTGCTTCAAAAGCAGTTAACCAAGACGCAAAATACTGGCGGTATCATCCAGGGGGCAGACAGCACACAGCATTGGGATGCGGAAATTGGGAACACAGATGGCAAGGAAAACAACAAAACAAAAAGAGGGGCTCCCTGGGCAAGGGAAGAATACCGCTACTACTCCTGTATGTGCATGCTCCTTTTTCAAAGTGCAACAAGGAAGTATGATCACAAATGTTTGAAATTTCACGCTCTTAAAAGTTGCTGCCATTGTCGTTTTCATATCAAGCACACGCGTGGAACTGCGCAGTCCATATTACGATCGTCCCCAGCGAGTTTGAAGATATTGCACCTGACGCAAGCATTTGGCTGCCGTGTCCAACGCGCACGAAATTGACATTATATACGCACGTTAACGCGTTCATGAATGAATCGTGCACGCTCTCGCGTATCTTGCAGCAAGCATACCGGCACCTTTACTTGTATTGATGACAGGTACGTATAGGGTTGTCAACTGTCAACTTCATCATGGCTAGGGTCTGGGAGTCCTCTCCCCGAAAATGTTGTATTTCTTAAATGTTATTTCCTGCATCTTAACAAATTTTAACCTCCCATGTCCGGTTTCAACTCAATATGGAACCCGTACTTTTATTTATAAATAAAGGACTATTGCATATTTCAAGGGACGGTTGGAAACCCTAGGTGAGTAAGAGCCATATAGTATTTCCAAAAGAGCCACATGTGGCTCTAGAGCCATAGGTTCCTGACCCCTGAGCTAGACAGAGAGAGAGACAGAAAGTGTGAGGGGGAAAGGGCTAAAGAAACATTGTGTATTGTGTGAAACATTGTGTGTGTGTGTGTGTGTGTGTGTGTGTGTGTGTGTGTGTGTGTGTGTGTGTGTGTGTGTGTGTGCGCGCGTGTGTGCCTGTGTTTTAAGAGTTTGAATCTGTATCGCTGTGTGTGTGTGTGTGTGTGTGTGTCTCTACTGGGCCATAAATAAATAGATTGTGTACACACACACACACACACACACACACACACACACACACACACACACACACACACACACACACAGACACACACACAGACATAGACAAACACACACGCAGGGGCCATGGTTCTTTGTTAAGAGAGCGAGAGAGAGCAGGGCGAGTGATAGTCTGCGTCCTATCTAAGCAAGCGAGACACCTTGCCGTGTGTGAGTAACAAAAGAGGACTCAGGAGGAAGGTTGTCATCGAGCGCTCACCGCTGCCCCCCACGGACGATTTTTCATCCCTCCACAACATTCCGTCATTATCCACTCATCGCCATGCCAACAGAGAAGCCCTCGCTGTCTTCCTTTTCAATCCTTCATTTTTAACCCCTCGCTGCTTTCCTTCTTTTAAAATCTGAGCGGCGCACTCAGGGGGAAGCACAGACTCAGACAGAACACACACCACTCTTCCATTTCCCTCTTTCTTCCTTTCTTTACTCTCACCCTCTCTCTATCTCTCTCTCTCTCTCTCTCTCTCTCTCTCTCTCTCTCTCTCTCTCTCTCTCTCTCTCTCTTTATTTCTCTTTGCACAACAGTGTTTCCCTTTGTCTGTGGCACACTCTGGGACTGACTTTCTTTCTTTCTGTCTTTCTTTCTCTCACCAAAGAGTGTTCCCCTTTGTCTGTGGAACACTCAGGGACGTTCTCTCTTTCTTTCTTTCGTTCTCCACAAAAGAGTATTTCCCTCTATCTGTGGCCCACTCTGAGACTCAAGACAAGCACAGGCTCCCTATTCCTCGGAGAGTACGCACGCACGCACGCACGCACGCACGCACGCACGCACGCACGCACACACACACACACACACACACACACACACACACACACCACTCTAGATCTATTCTTGCCTCTTCCCTTCTTTCTTTTCCTCTGTTCTCTTCTGTCGCTTCCCTCTTCATCTGTGGCATTCTCAGGGACTAAGACAAGGACAGACTACCTTTCAAAGACCAGACACCCCATCCTACATCATAGATTTTCATTTTTCATTTCTTTCTATCTATTTTCATTCTTTTTTCTCTTTCTCTCTCTCTTTCCACAAGAGTATTTTTCTCCTTATCTGCTCCACACTCAGGATTTAAGACAAGTAAAGACTCCCTTTCCTCAGAGAGCAAACACACAACTCTATATTTCTTTTTTTCTCTTTCCACAAAAAGAGTATTTCCCTCTACGTATCTGTGACACTCTCGGGGATTGAAGACACACACAGGCTTCCATCCCTTAAACAACACACACACCCCACTGTGAGGCACACAGATAGGCACCTTATATGTCTTTCTTTCTTTCTTTCTTTCTTTCTTTCTTTCTTTCTTTCTTTCTTTCTTTCTTTCTTTCTTTCCATATATCTATCTTTCTTATCCTTCCCTCTCTTTATTCAGTACACATATATCTCTCTCTATTCTCATCCCTGCTATGCCCAAGAAAATCAGTCAGTCAATGAGTGAGACAAGAGGCCGCTCTACTCCACAGAGACCTCTCTTCACCACTCTCTTTCCTTTCTTCCACAGAGAACTCTCTTCACCACTCTCTTGCCTTTCTTCCACAGAGACCGCTCTTCACTAGCTTGGACCTGACCATCCCATAATACTAACACTACATTTCGTATTCATGGTCTGGGGGCTGTTTGATCTGACGCGATTGCAGGAAGCGGGTAGGACATTTTCAGAAAAATCAGGATAAGTTGTTGAACAAACGTCTATCTTTGGCGATGTAGGACCGTTTAACAGACACGTCTGACAGGACATCCTACCGTAGGATAAAATTACAATGTAGGACCGTTTGTCAGAACACCGGCCAAATCCTGCCGCTCAACATCGCTCCACAGAAAACAGGTACCAGACGTAGTGCGGAGCCAAGTCTCTTGGTGGAAGTACGTAGGATGGTGTGCGAGGCTAACTCGTCACCACTCTCTTTCCTTTCTTTCAGAGACCTCTCTTCACCACTCTCTTTCCTTTCTTTCTCTTTGCTTTCCTCTCTTCTTCTCTCTTTCACAGAAGAGAGCCACACTCCTCTTTATCTCTTTCGCTCTGTCTTTCTTTATCTCAGACTGCACTGCAAAGAAGAAGGGAGACGAGGGGAGTCTCTTCCATAGAAAGGCACTCTATATTCTCTCTCTCTCTCTCTCTCTCTCTAGTAAGAAATAATTGTAAGAATAAGGGCCAAACTGCCTCGGCTGCCAACACTATACTGCCTGCTATAGATGACTCACTCCTGCACTGCTCGCGAACACCACACTGGGAGAACAACTGACCATTTGGGGAACGGACTATTTCATGTTATTGTGGGGAAAAACACATTTATTTTTGGAACACACTGAATGCCCGTGCTTTGAAATTTCTAATGCAAGCTGATTTCCCATATGAATTGAAAGTAATTAAGATTAAAGCCGCATGGCTTTCATGCTGATTATACGTACTGCAGATGAGATTGGAAACGATACAGAATACAGGGGTGTATATTTCTTTTAAGTAAATTACTTACTTTTTTGCCAACAGCATTTCCTTGCATGTTTTTTGGCGCAAATCTAATCATTGTGTAAGACTAAATGACTACCCTCCCACCAACCTCACCTCACTTGTGCAATGTGAGGGGATGTTTAACTAGTACTAAGTGCAAGTATCATATTATATTAAATTAAATAATTACAGTAATAAAAAGACTAACGTCCATGTTAATGCTTTTATATGTTACTGTGTGTTATTTCTCTTCTGTCAATGAGTACGCTGGCACAATTACCTGGTCTCTTGTGTGTGTGTGTGTGCCTGTGTGCCTGTGTGCCTGTGTGTGTGTGTGTGTGTGTGTGTGTGTGTGTGTGTGTGTGTGTGTGTGTGTGTGTGTGTGTGTGTGTGTGTGTGTGTGTGTGTATGTGTGTGTGAATAGCACATTAAAGTGTGGAGGTGTGTGTGTCTGTGTGTGTGCGGGTGTAAGAGGTACCCACCATTCCATACACAGGCACTTGAGGTGTAGTCATGGGAAATGCCATCGGTGCTGGAGCCTGTACAGAGGAAGAGAAAAAAAGAACACACACACACACACACACACACACACACACACACACACACACACACACACACACACACACACACACACACACACACACACACACACACACACACACACACACAGACACACACACAAGATAGAACCCAGACATTATGATATTGAACACAAACCTAGACATTACATAACTCAACCTAACCCAAACACACACACTCAAACATAATGTATATACACATATACAAAAAACACACACACAACAGCTTAACAGTTGAGGAGCTTTCCAAACAGCCCACAACACACACACACACACACACACACACACACACACACACACACACACACACACACACACACACACACACACACACACACACACACACACACACACACACACACACACACACACTTTGAAGGGCACCCAGGTCTGGTTCTTTACAGTAGGTTTACACACACTCTAGTGCGAGCACTATTTCACCTCCAGTGGGGCCGGGATGTTTGACATGGGACTCAGACGTATATGGCAGAGGTAAACTTGCCGTGTGTGTGTGTGTGTGTGTGTGTGTGTGTGTGTGTGTGTGTGTGCGTGCGCGCGCGCGCTTATGTGTGTGTGTGTGTGGTGCGTGCACGTTTTTGTGTGGTGTGTGTGGATGTATGTTTGTCATGGGAGTCAGATGTACACGGTAAACTGCCCATCTCGAGGGCCTGTGTGGAATTTTCCACCTTCTGTGCTGTGCTGTGCCGTGCTACAATATGCCATGTTATGTTATGTGCACTGGAGGAACAATTGCACACAGGGACCCAGGGCAAGAGGCTTATAGGGTCCCCCCACCCCATACGGCCAGCCAAGGTCGCAATAGGCCCCCTCCCAGGATGAATCAAGGAGGGCCCTGGGCACAGGGGCCACTGCCCTGCTTGCTCCCCCTATAGCTCCTCCCCTGGTTATGTGAGAACCTATCATGGGCTGGAGAGGACTATGTGTGTGTGGAATGGACCGCTGCTCTGAACTCCATCTTTTGACATAAACATGACCATGAATCAATTGGCAGTTCAAAGCCTTGTCTTGTTATGCAATATGTTATTCACATTTATTTCAATGACATTACTGAATTTAAAAACAACTGCACTGCATATGCAACACTGCGTACAACGCAAATAAAACATAGTTTTTGTCTTGTCTATACTTTTTTTTATACATTTATTTATTTTTTTGTCTATACTTTTGCAGGCATTGTGGTTTATTTAATGCATACAAATCAATAAAGATGGAGCACAATGACGCCACTGAAGATTCATTGCCATATGTGTGTTGTAACTGCAAAAGCAGTAGTTCAACTATCATAGTGCCTCACAGTTCCTCATATGTGGGAAGCCTTGCAACCTTTGTAGCGTGTACTGTTGCACTACTGACAATGTTGTAGAGGGTCAACCTGCCTCTGCCTGCATTGGGAATTGGGCTTTTGATGTAGGCCTAACTGTAAATGTGCACAGCGACAAACTACATTCTATATGCATTCTAATCCAATCTAATCTAATATAATATAATCTACATGTAATCTAATCTAATCCATCCTATTTTATCCTATCCTATCCTATCCTATTCTATTCTATTCTATTCTATTCTATTCTATTCTATTCCATTCTGTTCTAAGGCAAGGATGACCAAGCCTTCAGTGCTGTCTTAAGTGAGCTTGTATCTTAGGGCATGGGCATGGCTCTGCGGCTATACTTGCCCCATGTGTTTGTTTACATACTACATGTGTCGAGATTTAGCACAGATGTGATAAACCGAACCAACTTACAACACCGGCTTGGAGAAGGTATACCTTGAACAGGATGTCCATACTAAAAGAAATCAGGACTACTTGCTTTTTCTCCTGAAGATTTTTTCATTACATTACATTACAGGATTTGAGGAAATCACATGCAATAATTTTACCAGATCAGATCCCTCTTTCATCAGATCCATCAAAACGACTAACCCTAACTTTAAAAAAAAGAGTTGCTTCATATTAAAGCCAAATGTGCACATCTTTCAAAATGCAATGGGCAGCAGCAACTAGGGCATATTTCAACACAGGAGGTTTCCTCATTTCCTGATCAGGGGTGCATTTCTCGAAATCGTAGTCGCTAACTATGTTAGCTACTTTGTTGGTTGCAATGCAATTTCCCATTGGCAACTACTAAAGTTGCTAACAGGCTAACAACTTCTCTTTTGAGAAATGCACCCCAGATGTAGAAATGACAGCTCTGTGTTTTTGGTTGTGAAAGGTCCAAAAGAGTATCCTACAACACTATCTTCAACAATGGGGTGGTCATGTGTGTCTGAGTGTGTGTGTGAGAGTGTGAGTGTGTGAGTGTGAGTGTGTGTGTGTGTGTGTGTGTGTGTGTGTGTGTGTGTGTGTGTGTGTGTGTGTGTGTGTGTGTGTGTGTGTGTGTGTCTGTTCGAAATAAGGAAATATGGGAGGGAGGGAGCGAAGGAATAAGAAGAGAGGAGGGGAGGTGTAGTGGGGTGGGGGTGGGGGGATTAGAGGAGAGTTAAACGACTGGATTAAACTGGTGAAACTGGAGAGAGGGTGATAAAAGAGGAACAAAATCGGTCTTTGGAGTTAAAGTACTTACATAACCGGTATAGAACATTCCATTCTGCAGCGAAGAAGCATTGAAGAACAGACACAAGGGAGAGAAAAGGAGAGAGAGATAGAGAGAGAGATGTAGAGCGAGAGATGGAGAGAGAGAGTGAGGTAAAGGGAGACAGAGAGAGAGAGAGAGAGAAAGAGAGAGAGAGAAAGAGAGAGTGAGAGAGAGAGAGATGGAGGGAGAGAGAGAGAGAGAGAGAGAGAGAGAGAGAGAGAGAGAGAGAGGGAGGGAGGGAGGGAGTGAGATAAAAAAAGAGTCCAGACAGAGACAGATCGAAGAAAAGAGAGGGAATGTGGGTGGGAGCGATTAGACGAGTGAATGTGAAAAAAAGGAAGAGAGAGACCGAAAGAAGCACACACATCAGACGGAATCAAAACAGGATGGAGGCATGAGGACACAAAGGAAGTTGAACGAGAGAAATAACGAAAGATTGAGACAGATGAAAGAGCGAACAGAGAGAGAGAGAGAGAAAGAGAGATAGAAAGAGAAGGAGAGAAAGAAAGTCAAAGGTTAGTGATAGTGTCAACAGAGTAAGCGAGCAGAGCAAAGATGTGTTAGCAACAAGGTTAACAGGCTAACTGAGAGTGTAGTGAGTGATCCTTAAAAAAGAAAATATATTTTTTGACATTGGGCCCATGCTCTACTCACCCCATGTGCAGGGTTCCCACACCTTTTTCATGAACAAATTCAAGCACTTTTCAAGCACATTCAAGCACCAAATTTTCAGTTTTCCAGCACCTTTAATCGGTCGCTGGAAAGGAGTATGAGGGTCCTCCCTCAGAAAATGCTGTGCTTTTAAAATGCAATTTCCTGCATTGTAATACATTTTAAGATGTCAAATGGCAAATCCCATCTGCCATATCACTCCCTCAGATTTTTGATGTACCTGAACAATGTATTTCTATTATTTGGTTTACTGAGTTTGACTTGACACAAATTTGAAGCATTTTCAAGCACTTCACCAAAATGCAAGCATTTTTACAACCTTGAAAACACTTAATTGAAATTCAAGCATTTTCAAGGAATTCAAGCAACAGTGGGAACCCTGCCATGTAACGTGTGTCATTTGGAGCTCTGGCCAAGATATTCGGTTTGGTTATATCCATGAAACGTCTTCTTAGGGGCCATTTTTGCAGGCAGAACATATGTTGTTCTTAATTCATCCATTACGGTAAGCTACTACTCATAACACGTAGGTGCATTGCTTGTTTTGGAAATGTTATCGGTTTAGCGGGTAATACAATTTTATCAAGACAGGTAAAGGTGGATGTTCATGACATGACGTCACGTGTGTGTGTGAGTGTGAGTGTGAGTGTGTGTGTGTGTGTGTGTGTGTGTGTGTGTGTGAGTGTGAGTGTGTGTGTGTGTGTGTGTGTGTGTGTGTGTTATATATCTCACCACGTGCTGTACGGGCATGGGTACGGGGGGCATGGGGGCACGGTTCCAGGCGGTGGTTATGTGTGTGTGTGTGTGTGTGTGTGTGTGTGTGTGTGTGTGTGTGTGTGTGTGTGTGTGTGTGTGTGTGTGTGTGTGTGTTATATCTCACCACGTGCTGCACAGGCATGGGTGCGGGGGGCATGGGTGCGGGGTTCCAGGTGGTGGTTATGTGTGTGTGTGTGTGTGTGTGTGTGTGTGTGTGTGTGTGTGTGTGTGTGTGTGTGTGTGTGTAGTGTCTCCTCTCACCACGTGCTGCACGGGCATGGGTGCGGGGGGCATGGGGGCGGGGTTCCAGGCTGTGGTGCTGCTCATGGTCTTGGACTGCCAGTTGTTGCCCCCGGTCAGCTTCTTCTCCACCGGCTGGCTCCACTGCATGTCCGGCCTGTACGCACAGCACACACAAACACACACACAACGCAATATGGAGTAACGAGTTCGCGGTACAAAACATGCAACAAAACACACACACGCACACGTCAGGTATTGTGGAGTA
>NW_026945830.1:414763-439763 GCF_034702125.1 Engraulis encrasicolus | reverse complement strand
GTTTTTATTCAACATCTCACAAAAGCGCAATTCAAAGGTCATTTTCTCATTTTCAATCGGGATGGTGAAGGGGGAAAAGTTCCCCAATAGTTGTTGTGGCTAGGCTGACATTGCAGGGAAACATTGTTGTTTTCTCCATGGAGGCGGGGCCTCAGCGAAGTGCGAGGGTACAAGCACAGGTCGAGGACGGGAGTTTGGATAATGGACCATAACCCCCAAGTGAGCAGCTAGCTGAGTGTGTACACATGAAGCATCAGCCATAGAGGAATGGATACAGAGGGGGAAGGAGAGAGAGAGAGAAAGAGAGAGATAGAGAGAGGATGGATGGAGAGGGGGAAGGAGAGAGAGAGAAAGAGAGAGATAGAGAGTATGGATGGAGAGGGGGAAGGAGGGAGAGAGAGAGCATGAGAGTGAGAGAGAGAGAGAAGGATGGAGGGGATGGATGGAGGGGGGCAGAGGGAGGAAGGGATGAAAGAAGGCAGAGAGAGAGAGAGAGAGAGAGATAGAGAGACAGACAGAGAGAGAGAGAGAGAGGGATACAGAGAGGGAGGGAGGGGACAGGAGAGATCATCTGTCTTCCCCAGGGCCTTGGGATCACACACAGCGCTCCCGCATACTCACTACTCACTCACTCACTCACTCACTCACTCACTCACTCACTCATTCACTCACTCACTCGCTCGCACTCACTCATTCACTCACTCATTCACTCACTCACTCGTGCTCTCTCACTCTTTTCTCTTCATCTACCCCTCTCTCTCCATTCGGCCGTCTCATCATTCCATTCATCATTCTCTTCTACCGATCTCCTCTCTTTCCTCTATCTCTACTCATCTATTTTCGTCCTATTCCTACTCCTCATCTCCTCCCTCTTTTCCTCTCCATTTACCACCCCGTGTATCCCCCTCCTCTAGCTGCCCCACCTCTCCACCTGGCCTGCCTTCTCCTCCCCTCTTTCCTTCTGTAGGCGTCCTTTTATCAGCCCTTCTCCTCAACTCCTCCCCTCCCTCCAGCTTCCCGGCACTCCTTTCTCTTCTCCTCCTCCTCCTTTCTTTTCTCCCCATCCTTCCTTTTCTCCTCCCCTCTTTCCTTCTGTATGTTCCCTCATGTCACCCCTTCTCCTCAACTCCTCCCTTCCTTCCAGCTTTCACACACTCCTTCCTTTTCTCCTCCTGCTTTCCTTTTCTCCTCCTCCTGCAGCGTTTATTCTTTCTTCCCTCCCCTCCCTCCTGTCTTCTCTCCTTCTCCTCCACTTCCCATCTACCCTTCCCCACTCACTTCCAAATTCTCTCCTTCTCTCCATTTAGCATTCTCTTCTTTCTCTAATCCCTCCAGCCTTCCGCTGTCCTCCTCCTCTATCTTTCTCTCCTCCTCTCCATTTAGTATTCCCTTCTTTCTCCACCTCCCTCCCTCCCTCCTTCTGCTCTCCTCCTCTACCCTTCTCTCCTCCTCTCCATTTGGTATTCCTTCTTTCCCTCCTCCTACTCCTCCACCATTTACACTCATCAAGATCTCCCCCTCCCCACCTTCTCTCCACTGCATCCTCCCCCTCACTCCTTCTTTCCTACTCTTCTCATCCTCCTCTCCACTTAGCATTCCTTCTTTCTCTCCTCCCGGCAGCCTTCTCTCTTCTCTCCTCCTCCTCTCCACCGCATCCTTCCGCTCTCCTGCTCTACTCTTCCCTCCTCCTCCTGTCATCTGTTTGCACATTCCCCTGTGTGAGATTGCCATCATTATGCTCGTAAAGCTAATCCATGCAGGGGTGCGTTTCTCGAAAGCATCGTTGTTAGCCAGTTAGCAACTTGGGTAGATGCCAATGGGAAATTGCATTGCAACCAACAAAGTAGCTAACATAGTTAGCAATATGGCTTCGAGAAATGCACCCCATGTCTGCCAGCCTCAGTTTGAGTCCTTAATGCTAGAGAGGTGGCAGTGAGCTCGTGGCAGTGAGAGGTAGCCTTCTAGTCTTCTCATTACTTCCATTTGCTCTTGTCCTCTTTCACTTCCTCCTCCTCTCTTCTCCGTTTATCATTCCTTCCCTCCCTCTTCTCCATTAGCCTTCTCCTTCTCTCCCTCCTCCTAGCCTTCCTCCATTCCTCCTTCTTCCCAGTCAACCCTTCTCCTCTTCCTCCTCCTCCTCCTCCTCCTCTCCATTTAGCATTCTATCTCTCTTCCTCTTCCAGCTCTTCCTCCTCTCCATCTGTAGCCTTCTTCTTTCCTCCCTCCATCCTTCCTTCTGCACCTCTCCTGTCGTCTACTGCAGTGTTCCCAACCTTTTTTGCCCTGTGTATCCCCTAAGTCAGCGGTTCCCAAACTTTTTTCCCTGCGCAACCCTTTTTACATTTCAATGTGGTTCGCGCACCCCCTAAGCGGATGTTGCACAGCTTCATATTTAGGGCCTAAGTCATATGTCATATGATGTGTAACCCCCTACTCATGCTCTATATCTGAGCCTCTATCCTCTATAAGGGGCTGTAGAGCCCCCGTTGAGAAACACTCTCTGACTCTCTGAGTGTTGAATAAACACTGTATTTTTCCCACTGTGTTGTCTCGGAGGTGGTTGTAAGCTTTGTGGCAGTGGGGGTAGAGTAGTAGTGGGTTGGCTGAGCTTGATGGTAGTGGTGGTTGTGAGCCTCTGCGTTTGCGTTCTGGTGCTGAATTCCACAGAGTAATTGTACTGTGTAAACAGGGGAGCTTGTCACTGCTCATACTCATACTGCTAATGGCAACACATTAGTAATGCCAAGCACACACACTGGGGGCCCACAGGGGAAGCAGACATATGGGCAAACACACACACACACACACACACACACACACACACGCATGCACGCACGCACACACGAACACATGCAGACACACACACGTACGCACGCATGGGCACACACACACACGCACACATTCGAACACATGCACACACACACACGTACGCACGCACGGGCACACACACACACACACACACACACACACACACACACACACACACACACACACGCGCACACACACATTCGAACACATGCACACACACACGCACACGAAGGATAGGGAAGAGAAATAAAGGACGAGGAAGTGTGTGGGGGGTGAGTCACACACACATAGTAGGCATGGAGAAAAAGAGAGCGGATGAGGGGAGAGAGAGGAGATGGGGGGATGAAGGGAGGTAGAGAAGAAATGATAGGGAGTTACCACACATGCACGCACGCACACACACACACACACACACACACCAGGACATGAAGGCAAATGGAAATGGGACCAGTGGCAAAGAGATGGAGCCATGGGAAAAAGGGATGGAGAAAAGGCAGAAAGGAATGAATGAATGAAAGGAGAGAGAGGAATAGAAAGAAAGAAAGAAAGAAAGAAAAAAAGAAAAAAAGAAAGAAAGAGGAAGAGCAAAAAGGGACGCAAGGGAGAGAGGAGAGGAAGAGATTATGGCCAGGGATGAGGGAGAGAGAGGCAGATGAAGTGAAGTTGATGGACTGTGGAGGAAAGGCAGAGTCGGGAATGGACGAGCTGGGTGGGCGTAGAAAAGAAGAACGGGGGGGAGAGAAAGAAAGATGGATTGGTAGGATGGGGGGAATAAATATAGCAGGAAAGAGAAAAGGGAACGTGGGATGATGGCACACTGAAAGACAATGATGACAAAGAGGAATGATGCCTGGTGCGTGGTGTGTGTGTGTGTGTGTGTGTGTGTGTGTGTGTGTGTGTGTGTGTGTGTGTGTGTGTGTGTGTGTGTGTGTGTGTGTGTGTGTGTGTGTGTGTGTGCTTGCGTGTGTCTTAGACCCTCTGCTGGGTGAATAGGACTAAGAGGAAATCTTACATCTCTATTGTCTAGGTCGGCCCTAAAGCAGTCATGGCCTCCATGAATAATCTACGTTCTAAAGGTTACCAAGATCTATAGTAAAACGCATTGTCACATTGTAGATCAGATGTTCTCATGTCAAAATAAATTCAAAATACAGTACAGCCACCAGAGGGCCAGAGCTGTAAACTCCCCCTCCCACCCCCCTCTCTTTTCAAAAATGAAATACATTAACATAACTATTGGTCCAACTGCATTCTTATGCAACACATTTACAGATGCACAATGGGTAAATGGGCCTGGTTTTCTGACCAAGTAGTAATTTGATATTGGGAAACATTCTTTGTGAAAGGTTCATTGTTTCTAGAGACTATCTAAAAACGGAATGCAATGTCTGAGACTATATGAAAGCCCAAAGACTAGAACCTTTGCATTGCTGTAGACTTCACTTCACATGAGATGCACCGGATCCTGATTTTTAGGATCTTGCCGGATACCGGATCCACTGCTTAAGATCCTGCTGGATACGAAAGGGTTGAAATGCATAGCCTACTCGCATACGTGGGCCCTTTTTATTACGTTGGCTCAAACTATTTTTTAGACTCATTGGCTTACCGCCACACTGCCTGCAACAGCCGCTTCCAAAGGACTTTCACTCCATGCAGCGATTGGGGTTGCGAAAGAATGACTGAAAAGCCTAGGCAATGTAAAAAGTAGAGATGCCCCAGATCCTGATTTTTAGGTGACTGCCGGATACCGGATCCACTGCTTAAGATCCTGCCGGATCCGGATAGTCTGAAAAACCCTATTATCCTGCCGGATCCTGAACCGGATCTTGGATCCTGTACATCACTACTTCACATTCAACATGTAATAATTCATGGTAGGGCTGTAACGATACACTCAACTCCGATTCGGTTCGTATCACGATTTTTGACCTACGGTTCGATACACCCCACGATTTCACATTTGCCGACATTATAAAATTAAAGGATGACTAAAAACTATGAAAGTTTGTAGGTAGAATAGGTTACAAGAGGCTACTAATAATTAAAAAAAAAGTTTAAATATAATAATGATGATGATCTGATGCTTGGAAGCACAATCACAACATACCATTGTTGTTTTGTGGCCTGATGGATAACAAAACTTGAAAAGGGCGTATTAAGATACTGCCTCCTTGTAAAGGAATACAGTATTGTGACTCTGTGCATCACGATTTCTCGGTTCGATACAATATCTTCACAGCCCTACTTCATGGGCTCTCCTGCGTGGCTAGCCAGGCTATGCAGCCTGTGTCTTACAGCAGTCTGGTTTACAGTTAGAGGGCTAGACTACTGTAGACTAGACTAGGGTGTGACCCACTGAGGAGGAGCAGAGAAAGCCAGACAGTAATAGATTACAGCCCTGAAGATCTTAACTAATGAGGGCAAAAGGGACACAGGCCAGAGAGAGAGCACACACACATGCACGCACGCACACACAGATTCTCACACTCACACACATGCGTGCGCATGCACACACAAGCAGACACACGCACACATTCTCAAACACACACACATTCTTACACACACACACACACACACACACACACACACACACACACACACACACACACACACACACACACACACACACACACACACACACACACGCACACACACACACGCACACACACACACACGCACACACACACACACACAGCTATTCACTGTTAATGCAGTAGACAGACAGACACACACACACACACTAGCTTCTGTTTTTTAACACGCCCCAGACACTCTCAGCAGTTTAATTTACAAGCACAGCCGTCATCTCCGATCAGAGAGGCGAGGAAAACGCACTTTCAGCAAAACACAGAGTGAACAACACTGTGCAATGAGATTATGCCATTTAAATGTTTAAGAGATGAACACTTCTAAGGCAAACGGCCGTTGCTACTAGTATTATACTATAACATTGATATAAAAGTTCCAATCAAAATGTAAGTGTTGCAGCTGTATTAACATTAGCAATATGCTTAGCATGCCATATGTGGTAAACCTACAGTACATACCATGTGTAGGGGTAGAAAAAGAAACGAAAAAGCTTTAAAGGTCAAAATTGCCTGAGGCGAAGATGATTGTGAGGCTCGATCCTACTCGGTAATTGAAGAAGCTGTCTGTCTATAGTCATCCCCACCGTATGTCTGAGATGGAAAACAACTCTTGTCTGAGTGTCTGAAATGTGTTGGCCAAAGCAGTATGAGCACGCACAGATGCACACACGCGCATACACACACACGCGCATACACACGCACGCACGCACTACTGAGGATATCTGAATTGTGTAGGACACAGCAGTCTGAGTGCAAACACACACCCACCCATATGCACGCACACGCACACACACACACACACACACACACACACACACACACACACACACACACACACACACACACACACATATACACACGCACACACACACAATATCTCTCTCCCTCGCCAACTCCCCACCTCCCAGGCAGAGCGAGGGATGACTTGTAGAGCTGAGGAGGAGGAAGAGGAGGAGGAGGAAGAGGAGAAGGAGGAATGTACTGTATATATTTGGTTCAGGAAGAGGAGAGGAGGAAGAGGAGGAAAATGAGGAAGAGGAGGAGATGTACTGTATATATTTGGTTCAGGATGGGGAGATGAGGAAGAGGAGGAGATGTACTGTATATATTTGGTTCAGGATGGGGAGATGAGGAAGAGGAGGAAAAGGAGGAAGAGGAGGAGGAATGCACAGTATTTATTTAGTTCGGGATAAGAAGAGGAGGAAGATGAGGAAGAGGAGGAAAAGGAGGAAGAGGAGGAGGAATATCCAGTATATGCTGGACTCAGGATGGGACATCTCCGTCTGCCTTTGGCTGCTGTCTGTGCAGGGGAATGAGGAAGAGGAGGAGGGAGAGAGGAAGAGGACAACGAGGAGGGCAAGTATCTGATTGGAGGGAAATCGAATCCGAATATGACATGGAAACGGAGGGAGAGGAAAAGGAGGAGGAGGAGGAGGAGGAAGAGGAGTCTGTTTGAGCCAGGAATGGAGAGGACATTTCTATCTCTATTTGGTTTCACAGAGGAGTGAGGATGAGGAAGTGGGAGGGAGGGAGGAAGATGACGACGAGGGGGCTAAATATCCAATAGGACAGACAGCAGTTTGGAGTAGGATGCGGAGAGAGGGAGGCAGACAAGCCAGGAGGAGGAAGAGGAGGAGGAGGAGGAAAAGTAATGTGTTTTGGCATGAGGAAGGGTGGGGCAGGATGGTTGTGTGTCTGTGTATGTGTGTGTGTGTGTGTGTGTGTCTGTTACACCTATGGGTCAGGTGCGTGCGTGTGCGTGTGTGTGCGTTCGTACGTACGTATGTGCGCCTGTGCATGTGTGTGTGTGTTTCTGCGTGTGAGTCTGTGCACGCGTGTGTGTGTGTATGTATGCGTGTGTGTGTGTGTGTGTGTGTGTGTGTGTGTATGCACGCATGTGTGTGTGTTACAGGTCAGTGTGCTGACACGGGCCACATTTGCCAGCGGTGGTCTTCCTGCTTCGCCAGCACAAAATCTCACAGAGGAGGCGGAGAATGACAACAGGAAGGAAGGAAGGAGGGAGCACGAAAAACACGAGAAAAAAAAGAAAAGAAAAAAGGGAACGAGTGAGAGTGAGAGAGTGAAAAAATAGCCCACTCACCAGTTTAGCCAGCCGAATTGGGGTGGTTTGACACCGAGAGGAAAAGGGAGAGAGAGAGAGAGAGAGAGAGAGAGAGAGAAAGAAAGAGAGAGAGAGAGAGAGAGAGAGAAAGAAAGAGAGAGAGAGAGATGGTGGTAGGGGAGAGAAAGGGAACAAATAAAGGATGTTAGAAGGAGGAAGCAAGCTGTCAGTGTCGCTCGTCTTTCTCTTTCTCTCTCTATCCCTCTCTCTTTTTCTCTCTATCCCTCTGTTTCTCTCTCTCTCGTCTCTTGGACAGGAGCAAAGGGCCGTGTGATGAATCTGCAACAAAGCACCGGAGAAAAACAGACCTCGACAGCAATGAGAAAAAAAACAAAAACAAAAAGAAAACAAACAAAAAAGAAGAAAAAAAGAACAACTGATGGGGAAGTTATCAGGCATACAGAGAAACAGATGGAGACAAGTGAAACTCAATATGTGAAGGACGGGAGGAGGGAGGAGAGAAGAAGAGAGGGAGAGAGAAAGAGGGGAGGAGAGAGGGGAAATAAACAGAATGAGAACAAACAAATGAATGACAGACATGAAGAACAAGTGAGTGACGTGAGTAAAAGGAAAGAAAAGAACAATTATAGCTAGTGAGTGAATACATGAATGAATGAATGAGCCAGGTAGGAAGAGGAAACGAAAAAGAGAAAATGCAGAAAAAAGAGTGAATGAAATAAAAGAATAGACATGGAGGCGTCTACAGGAGGGAAATGAGACAGATGCAGCAGACAGATGATCTACCGAGTTAGTTGACAAGACTGGTGGTGAAGCGTGACAAAGACAAGATGCCCAGCTGATGGGGAAACACACATGTAGCTTTCAGTCAGTCAGACACGTAATGTACATGCACACGTACGCACACCTGGGCACACACCAGTGCATGTACGCACGCACGCACGCAGATTGGCATAAGCAGACACACTCCTTGATTTCTACAGGATCATGTCAGGAAATGCACGCATGCACGCACGCACGCACACACACACACACACACATACACACACACACATATATGCAAACACACTCTTTGATTCCCAAATGATTAAATGAGAAAAGATGCACGCACGCACGCACACACACAGGCACACACACATACACAGGCACAGGCACACACGCAGGTGTTTGTTAGAAGCTAGAAGAGAAGGACAGCACCATAGCGTAAGCTGTGAAGCTTCAGGCTTAAGCTTAGTGCCAGCAGAACCACTGGGAGACGCATCACCATTAGAACAGGGGGAAAGTCCGGTGCACCAAACCAGCATAGAACTGTTAGAACCGACTGTTAGAACAGTTAGAACCCAGCCAGCCCATATCAGAACTGAATAAACATAAAGGCATAAGCAGTCAATCTCAGCACTTTGAGAACAGTCACAAGCAGTCGATCTCAGACCTGGCAGAGCCTAAAGAACCAGCTCACTTCAAAATGCACCAAAAAATAAATAAAAATGGTGTTGATACTCTACTCCTGAAAAATATATCAAACGGCAGATTTGTGTGAAGCACACACTGACTCAAAATGGAGGATTCTGTGATCTGCTTGGCAAAGACAGCTTAAGACCTGGCATTATAGAGACAAAAGTCTTGGGACACGTCTATTCAATCTGCTGCATATTTATGGAGCTTTTGTAGGGCATCTTTCATGTTCAGCTAAGCTATTCTATTCCCATCCCAACCTACTGCCCTCTACGAAAACACAGCTACAAAAAAAGTCTATGCATTATTCTGTTGGGTATGGTCAGTCCTGCATTTTCTTGCACTTTAATGTTTCTATCATATGAGATGTGCAATGTTAGCTGATGACGATAAGATATATACAGTAGACTGTGTTGTTACTGAAAAACAACACTGTAAAAACCTAACAAGGACCCACCACAAACTTGATCCAACCAGCACCTGAACCAGTCAGCTGATCGTAAGACAAGTGCACAGGTCTACTGGTTACTCGGATAAGCTACCTGTGTTAGAAGGAAACAGTTTCTTTGTTTTCGTACTTTTACTTTTGACACGTCTACTTTTTGAAGGCAGGTGTCCAGTTGTAATGTACCGCTGGGTGGGAGGCGGTCACTAAAGCGCTTTGACTTGATAAGTCGCCCAGACTAAACATCTGCTGTGTGCCGCCGCCGTCGACGCAGGCCGAAGGAAACCCCTTAGCTGTCCTATTATGACTCAGTTTGTGACGCACGCACAGACAGGGGCCGCTGACAGCCTTGGCTGGGCCCTGGGACAAGGTCAATTGAAGGGCCCCCCACACCTGGCCAGATTATCATCGACTTTCAAATCTCTTCGAGAAAAGCAACGCAAAATGTGCTGCGTCACAAAGAGGGCGTGGCCTGGCTACCCTTCACCTAGTCCCATACAATTCTGGGCCCCCTGTCTTCCTGGGCCTGGGACAACTGACCTGTGTGTCCCCCTCCCTGATTGTCGCCCTCCCTCCGCACACAAACACTGACGAACAGAAGGAACACCTAATGCAGGGTGTCTTAGTCACTCGAAGTGGGCGATGAGATGAGATGAGATGAGAGATCGGGGACAGGGAGGGATCATGTTTGACATTTGAAGGGTGAGCGGGACCTTTAAGCTCTGCGCAGGTGGAATTGGTTCAGTCGGCTGGCTGCAGTTTCGCTTTGCTTGTTTGTTTGTTTAGGCGGGTTTGTTTGTTTGTTTGTTTATTTTTACCAGCTGCGGGTTGCACTTCGCTATTGGCACTGGCAGCCTCTTTGGTTCCAAAGACAGCGTCAAAATCTACACTCATGGGAGCTGTCTGAGGGGCGGAGCCACTCTCCATACCTATGGGATGGACACACACACACACACACACACACACACACACACACACACACACACACACACACACACACACACACACACACACACACACACACACACACACACACACACACACACACACACACACACACAAGCGCGCGCACACGCGCGCACACACACACACGCACACACGCACACACACACACACACACACACACACACACACACACACACACACACACACACACACACACACACACACACACACACACACACGGGGACGAGGATGTGAGGATGATGTAGCACAAACAACATAAATCACACAACCATAATGATGTAACACACACACACGCACAGGCTCGTGCACACACACACACACACACACACACACACACACACACACACACACACACACACACACACACACACACACACACACACACGCACGCACACGCACGCACACGCACACGCACACACAATCATGTTGGAACAAATAGACAGATGGAAATGAATAACTAGCACACACAAACCTAAACATCACGCACACTGATGTGACCACTCATACCATGCAGATGTAGATCCTTTGGGCTCCTCCCATTTGACGATACACAACCCATTAAATCAAACATTCACACACCTAAATGCACATTTTGTATTCAAGTGATTAGCTGTCATGACCTTTTATGTATTCATCATCATTAAGTTCATTCTGTAGGCTCCCATCATTCCTTGTGTCCTCAGTTGACATTTGAAAAAACCCATTGATGCATAAAACACCTGAAAAAAAAACGCCTGCTAAACGCTTTAACCATGTTATGAGAAAAGGTGCCATCAGCTTATAAAAACCTAAATATCTCAGCCTACGAAGCACATAAAAACGATGAAATAAATTGCATTTAAAAGCTAAGACCCTCATCTTGCATTCAGCTGTTACATAACATTTGTACCGGTAATTAAAAAATCTCAAATTTCACGAGTCTGAACGCTGTGTCATGCAGCTCCAGGCGCCTGGGTCAATGTTTGGTAACACTTTATTTTAGGGATACATCTATTACCAGTAATACATACAATGTGCCTGTATAAGTAACTTGTAAGGCATGTACAAAGCAAAATCAAACATTTGTTAGGCACGTATTCGCAAATGTCTTGTACAATATGGGATTTATTACCAATTTAACCTTAGTAAGGACCTAGTAGGCCTTAGTGTTTGCTTAGTACATGCCTTACAAGTTACTTATGCAGGCATTAACATTGTATGTATTAGTGCTTATAGATGTATCCCTAAAATAAAGTGTTACCCAATGTTGCGCTACACAGCATCCAGCATCAACAGGGTGATGACAAACAGGGCAAGCTTTTGAGCAATGTTGCCAGGCAACAACGTGACTTGATTCAAGATTCAAGATTCAAGATTCAAGATTAGTTTATTACGTCTTATTATAGGTTTGAAGCCTATAAAGAGTAAAAATTGTTGTGTTTTTCTTGTGTCCTCAAAAAGATTTAAAAAATAAAAATAAAAAAAAGGGGGGGGGGGGGGGAAAAAAGTGCAAAGAAAGTGCCTTGTTGTCTTCAGCATGAATTCAGTAATCTTATTGCTTGGTGGAAGAAACTACTTTGGAGTCTGGTAGTATGAGATTTCAGGCTTCTGTACCGTTTCCCAGATGGTAACATAGTAAACAGTCCATGGTTGGGGTGACTAGGATCAGCCAAGATTTTCTTTGCCTTCCTGATGCTCCTTCCCTCAAATAGCTCCAGTATGGAGGGTAAGTCACAGCCGCATATATTCTGAGCTGTACGCACAACCCTCTGAAGAGCTCTCCTGTTGGCTTGAGAGCAGTTCCCATACCATGCAGTAATGGTCCCCGTCAGAATGCTCTCAATGGTGCCTCTGTAAAACGACCTCAGGATCTTGGGTCTCATCCCAAACTTTCTCAATCGTCTGAGGTGGTACAGACGTTGCTGGCTTTTTTTAACAATGCGCTGTGTGTGACTGTCCCAGGTGAGGTCCTCTGAGATGGTAACGCCAAGGAATTTAAAGTCTCTCACCCTCTCCACTGTCTCACCGTTGATATTAAGGGTTTCAAACTGAAGTCAACTATTAATGCCTTTGTCTTGGACACATTCAGAGACAAGTTGTTTCCTCTGCACCACTCCATGAGGTTGTTTATTTCTTTTCTGTAGGCAGTTTCATCATTGTTTGTGATTAAATCGATAACAGTGAATTTCAGATGGAATGATTAAGAGAAGTTGTTCAAAGAGTTGACCTTTGTATCATCACCTTTACATTTTTGCCAGCTATTGGTTTGTCTGTAATGCCAGCTATTGTCTCTACTGTCTTTATCTTTGTGAGCTATTAGTAGATCTCTCTTATCAACTTGGCTTACGTAACATTGACTTTGGGTTACTGTTTCTGGTCGCCAAGATTGACAAATCTCTAGTGGCTGTGGTGTTTTTTGAGCATATACATATCAATGTTATTGCCTCACATCTTTAGTCACCTGTACAATGTAGTGTCACATGAGTGATAACTATCGCGCTATTCTGACATGCGTCTGTGAGCTGCAGTTCCGGAATTTCCACTGGTTGCTATGGGGTCATTTCACGTGAAATCAGACGCTTTGGGACCCGACCGATCCGGATTTCAATCATACTTGGTGTGCCTTTTTAGTAGCAAGGTAGCACCCCAGAACTGCATTGGTTTGAATCTGACACTAATATTAAGGGAGAAACAGACTAGGAAAGGTTCACATGTGAGGGTAGGACACTATACATTCAGCCTTGAATATATCAGTCAGTGTTAGTCACAAAAAGATGCCTGTGGTGTTGTTTGAAAGCTCTTTTCTGGCTCTACATATTACACAATCAGCTTGGAATACAACAACTCTCAGAATATGAATTATGATAAATTGAAAAATTAAAAATTGAATATCTAAAAAAACTATATTTTAAAATGGCCAGTTCCTTGTCCAAACGTAGCCGGCAATGTCATTAGCAACACCTCAAATGCTGGTGTTCGGTTCTTTATTCATTTCAGAGAGAATTTGACTCACAAATATGGCATCATACAGACCACTTACTAATAATATGGTAATACCATAGTAGCATCACATGACAAAACAAAAACTAAACAAAAATGGTCAGTTTCCATGGTCCCAGGTTTCAGAAACTAAGGCAGATGTCCATTTATACACACCAAATGATGATATGTGAATGTTTGAACATTCCTTCTCTGTGTACCTGTGTCATCTTCCCTTTACCGTACTTTAAAGAGATAATCAATGGCTACACTCTCATTTTGTACTCTACCAGTGCATTTGAAGCAGCAGCTGTGTCTTTTGTAGATAATGTATAAGTACGTCCCGTTGCAGTTAGGTTCCACTACCAGAAGCACATCCTGATGATCCATGACAAGTCTATCTGGTCTGAAGGGAAAAGTGAAGGATGGAGATGGTCCATGAGGATGCAGGAAGTTCAGTTTCACCTCTCCAGTGCTCAGCATACATTCCTCAACACATGCTAGCCACCAGTTGCCATCATATACAGCTACAACATACCCTTTGATGCTTGAAAATGTAACACATTCCTTTACTGAGCTCACTCTTTCAACTCCTTCTCTGAATGCGGAAAATGGCCTAATGTCCATTGACAATGGGCAGAAGCTGTGTAGTTTTTGAGTACCTGGAATAGTTCTTGCAGATTCAAACCTCTTCAACAGGTTCTCAGCTTCATGATGGTGCATCTCTCTCAAGAACACCCATTGCCAGTTTGCCACAACAGAGATGTACCATCATGAAGCTGAGAACCTGTTGAAAAGGTTGGAATCTGCAAGAACTATTCCAGGTACTCAAAAACTACACCGCTTCTGCCCATTGTCAATGGACACAGTGGAAGTTAGGCCATTTTCAGCATTCAGAGAAGGCAGAGTTGAAAGAGTGAGCTCAGTACACCGAACACCAGCATTTGAGGTGTTGCTAATGACATTGCCGGCTACGTTTGGGCAAGGAACTGGCCATTTTAAAATATAGTTTTTTTAGATATTCAATTTTTAATTTTTCAATTTATCATAATTCATATTCTGAGAGTTGTTGTATTCCAAGCTGATTGTGTAATATGTAGAGCCAGAAAAGAGCTTTCAAACAACACCACAGGCATCTTTTTGTGACTAACACTGACTGATATATTCAAGGCTGAATGTATAGTGTCCTACCCTCACATGTGAACCTTTCCTAGTCTGTTTCTCCCTTAATATTAGTGTCAGATTCCAACCAATGCAGTTCTGGGGTGCTACCTTGCTACTAAAAAGGCACACCAAGTATGATTGAAATCCGGGTCGGTCGGGTCCCAAAGTGTCTGATTTCACGTGAAATGACCCTATGGCAGGTGCTCTGCAGCATTCTAAGCAGCCAGGAACACTTAACGAGACAGTTCCCCCGGGCCTTGACTCGCGACCCCTGAGGGTTCAAAGGTTACCAGACACTTCATCATCCTAAAACAAGTCACACAAACACACACACACACGTGTTCCCAGTGGTTCAGGGTCTCGTAGCCTGAGCGCTGTTCAGTGGTGCAGTAGAGTGGACCAATAGGAAACACTGGAAGGTGTAAGGAATGAGGAATGTACGCTACCATGCAAAGGCAAAGTGCAGTAACTACATATTTTGTCAAAATTGAGGTGAGACTAAAAATGGTCTTCATAACATCTCCTTTATCTTGTGACAAAAGCCTTATGGTTCAGATGTGTCACGTTTTAGAGATATTGCCTTGTCAAATTTGCTGAAACTACAATATACAACCTAATACCAAAACGTAAAAGGAATGTTTCTCTGTTTCAATGTTGGCGTAGTTACTGCACTTTGCCTTTGTAGGGCAGTATAACGGACGGATGGATGGGAACAGACTAGTGATGGGCAGACATGGATGGACTGCATGGGTACACACATGGGTGATTGGAATAGAGAGGAGGTAATGGGATAGAGAGCAATGATGTGGACGATAATGTGAGCATTCCTTTGATTATCATACATGATTACACACCATGACGACATTTCCAGCAAGCAGCATGTTCTTGTAACCGTGTTGTGCCAGCACTTTACACATTATAAAATAACAACCTATTATGTTAAACACTGCTGTGCTGTCGTCAGCGTATAGATATACATCAGCTGAGCGTTTTGCTTACTGTACTGTATGTCCCCATCAGCGCTGGCAATGACTATGTTTTTTGTTAAATGTGTTTTTGATGGAAGTGCCGTCCAATCAATAGTGTTGTGAGTGCGCTCCGCTCTGAATGTCGCGCTCATACTGTAGCAGTAAACGTGGCTCTTTGGAATCTGAGTCGAAGCGCAGGCTGCTTGGTCTCCTGAACAAAAAGGGAGGACTTGCACTCCTCTTCTGAACCGAACTGCTACTCTTCTCTAGGAATGCAGTGAGCTGAGTAAGTGTGGAGGTGTCAATCCCGGGTTCAAAGAGCAAGAAATCCCACCCCAGCCACGAGTTTGATCCAACCAGCTCTATATCATCTGATTTGCAATGAGCCCTTAAGACCGGTGAGATTACACAGGACATGAGGTCACTGAGGAGAAAAGGTGACGGGGACAGTGTGAGAGCTTTAACTTTCTGATCCTGGGATTGACACTACTGGTCTTTCTCAGTCTCTGTTCGGATCCTAGATTTAAAACTACCTTACTTCACACTATCATCTAAAGGACTATCACCTAAAGTGGGGATGGGGCCGATCCGATACTGTATCGGTATTGGGTTCCGATATCAACATAATTCAGAGATCGGATCAGAATTTCCCCCAAAACAGTTAGATGTGGCAAGAATTTTCAATAACGTGCCCTACAGTGCTAAAGTGTGCATGTGTCAGAGATCCTGTGGAAATAAGGGGCCCTTCTGAGACAAGGTAACCCAATGAGGGTGCACATTGGGTGGGGCAGTTTAAGTCAAGCCCCTCTTACCTTCCTAGGCATTGTTAGCTGTGGCGATTGGTGGAATTTAAAATAATGTACCCTACAGAGCTCTATTGTGCATGTGTCAGGGATCCAGTGGAAATAAGGGGCCCTACTGAGACGGGGTAACCCAGTGAGGGTGCACATTATGTGGGGCAGGTTAAGCTGGGCCCCTCTTACCTCCCCAGGCACTGTTAGCTGTGGAGATGGCCGGAGTGCTTTGCACAGCTGGGATGAAGGTCGGCTGGAGGTCAAACAGGTCGCTGGTGAGGTTTGGCATGCTGTGGGGAGAGAGGGAGAGAGGGAGGGAGAGAGAGAGAGAGAGAGAGAGAGAGAGAGAGAGAGAGAGAGAGAGAGAGAGAGAGAGAGAGAGAGAGAGAGAGAGAGAGAGAGAGAGAGAGAGAGAAATTACGTTAAAACAGGAATAAATTATACTACGTTACAATTCATATGCTCCAGTAGAACCTCAGAAAGGCCTAAAAAAGAGAGAGAGATAGACAGAGAGAAAGAGGAAAGAGAGGGGAGGGAGGAAGAGACAAAAGGAAATGGGTGAAAGAGAGGCGCAAGACTGGAGCATTGTGTGATAAGCTACAACCCCTGCAATCCCTGACAGTTTGTGTGTGTGTGTGTGTGTGTGTGTGTGTGTGTGTGTGTGTGTGTGTGTGTGTGTGTGTGTGTGTGTGTGTGTGTGTGTGTGTGTGTGTGTGTGTGTGTGTGTGTGTGTGTGTGTGTGTGTAAGTAAGGGTCCACAGATAAGGTGTCTGCAGTAACTCTTTGGTTGGTTTTTAATATCAACAGCCATTAGGGCGTTCACATGCCCCTGTATCATATTATCCTTCTCCATCCTTATCACAGAGCAGCTCTCTCTCTCTCTCTTCCCCCCCCCCCCCCCCCCCCCCCCCCCCCCCCCCCCCCCCCCCCCCCCCCCCCCCCACCTCACAGGGCTGGGCTCTCTCTCTCTCTCTCTCTCTCTCTCTCTCTCTCTCTCTCTCTCTCTCTCTCTCTCCCTCTAACTCTCTCTCTCTCCCTCCCTCTCTCTCTCTCTCTCTCTCTCTCTCCCTCTCCCTCTCTCTTACACTCTTCGCTCTTCCCGTTTCACAGGGCTTCTCTGTCTCTCTCCCTGTGTGTCTGCCTCTCTCACTCACTTTTTCCTCATCACAGCTCTCTCTCTCTCTCTCTCTCTCTCTCTCTCTTCCTTTATCATAGGGTTTTTCTCTCTCATTCTTTCATCACAGGAATGCTCTGTCTCTCTCTCTCTCTTTCCTCATCATAAGGCTGTTCTCTCACTCTCTCCCCCCACCATCTCTCTTTCTTATTCTTTCCTCATCACAGAGCTACTCTCTCTCTCTCTCTCTCTCTCTCTCTCTCCATCCCCCCGTCTCTCCCTCTCTGTCTGCCGGTAGCTGATGCCAATGGCAGGCAGGGTGCCCTGTAGGGCGCGTCTGCACATACGCTGGGCCTCATTTATAAATTAAACTGTCAGGGAGAAGACTGCCCTTGGCCCCAGGCACACAAGATGGCTGTCACGCGCGCACACACACACGCACGCACGCACACAGTAGAGACACACACGCATGCATGTCACACACTCGTACATGTACACACACACAGACTGAACAGACACAGACACGCACACGCACACGCACAGACACAGACACAGACACAGACACAGACACACACACACACTCACACACACACAAGACAGTAGAAGCAGATCACTCCAGATCCGAGATAGCCTCCAGATCCATTACAGGAGTTATTACTTGTTGGGTTGATGATGATAGCGAGTGTGACACACACACACACACACACACACACACACACACACACACACACACACACACACACACACACACACACACACACACACACACACACACACACACACACACACACACACACACACACACACACACACACACACAGCTTGTTGGGTTGATGATGATAGCGAGTGCGACTCAGGGCAAAGAAGAGATTATGAAGTGGGAGTGAAATCCTCCCTGTGGCTTTTCAAAACGGGAGGACGGGAGAAAGGGAGACAGCTTCTTGAACCTGCACTGCACTGCACTGCATAGCACAGCACGCCGCCAGAGGGAGTGTGAGTGTGTGTGTGTGTGTGTGTGTGTGTGTGTGTGTGTGTGTGTGTGTGTGTGTGTGTGTGTGTGTGTGTGTGTGTGTGTGTGTGTGTGAGTGAGTGAGTGAGTGAGTGTGTGAGAGAGAGAGACAGATAGAGCCAGTTAATGTATGGAGAGTCTTACAGTGGCCAAGCCTTTTTCTCGCTCTAGCTCTATCTCTCTCTCTCTCTCTCTCTCTCTCTCATACACACACCTCACGAAAACCCACACACACAAACCCACACATCCACACACAAACACCCACGCACACCCTCGCTCGCCCTCGTCTGCCTCTTAATTGCATTGCATAAATTTGCGACTGCACCAGACGACATGATTGGCTGGCTTAAACACATTGTACTCGGGGGACCTGCGGGGAAGAGAGCTGTGACTTAATGCCACCACAAACAGGAGACACAGTGGCACACGGGGGGGAAACATCCAATTATCCTTATTCCCCCCTCGGTGGCTTATCTACCACGATCCATGTAGCGTAGCGCAGCGCAGAACTGTATGTCTTCACTAAGTTATAATATAACGCTGCACGTTAACCTGACACCCTGTTTGGTTCGGTTCAGCATGGAGGGCATCTAATTTGCACCTTGGAGGATGCTTAGAGGAGTGTATTACATTACATTACACTTAGCTGACGCTTAATTTTAGGCGACTTGCCGCACGAATGCACCGACCACGACCTGAGCGAGGCGAGCGACGGAAGTAATTGACTTTGTATTGAGTCGCGCGACAAAAGCGATTCAGGCGACTAGAGGCGATTCGCGCGACGAGAGCGACAGCAGTTGAACTCCTGGGAATATTATGCAAATTAGCAACGATGCAGTTAGGCGACAGCCAATGGAAATGTTGTACTTGCAGTCTGCTTTTAACAGACATATTTTAGTCCCTTCAATCGCTCGTAACGCTCTTGCTGCACAGAAGGGATTCTCTGTCGCTTGGATCTCGTCGCGGCCGGTGTATTCGCCCGGTTACAGTTATTTACTGTAGGTACAGAGTATTGATTACAGGCCCTGGAGCAATGTGGGCGCAATGGAGGCGCCTTGCTCAAGGGCACTTCAGCCATGGATGAAGGTGGTGTCTGGAAAGGGTGGGATATGAACCTGCAACCCTCTGATCTAAAGGCCAGCACTCTAACCATTGAGCCATGGCTGCCCCCAGTGTATTTGCACAGTATACATTAACACAGTGTTTCTCAAAGTGGGGCGTAAGCCCCCCTAGGCGGGCGTGGAGGTATTGGAGGGGGGGCGCGTGAAGTCAGAAGGTTTTTCTTTTTTTTTAAAAATATTTTTTTAGGGGCTTTTATGCCTTTATTTGACAGGACAGTCGAAGATGGTGACAGGAAGCGAATGGGACCGAGATACGGGATCGGGAAATGACCCTGGCCGGACTCGAACCGGGGTTCCCGGGGTTGGGCATGCAAGCCCAAATTTGGGGGGCTTAGGCCTCGGCCAGATGACACCGCAACGCGGGTTTTTTTGAATCCGAGTTGCAATTAAGTTGCAACCATACAGCATGTTTCAGTGAAAAGTTCGGGTCCTAATGAGAACGACAGGCTTGCTTCAGAATACACATTTCTTTATGTGAAGTTGTTGAGAACAAAGTATTCGCTAATGGCCGTGATCGCCCACTCTTATCATGCAAATGACCTGTCACGCAGGGACCTTAGACCAGTGACAGTGCCAGAAAGGTTCACATTTTTTTAACAGACCCAGCATCCGATGGCATTCGATCTACAGACATATGCCATGGCTTGTTTAAAAGCTGAAGATCTTAGCTTTTTATTACTAAAAACGATACATTTCTAGCCTCTCCCATTCCGAAGTTATGTCCATTTTAAGCGACGGATAGTTTAACAAAAAATAGCGTCATTTCCCCCCTTTGTAAAAAGCGAAAGACGGTTTTATTATGCGCTTTACTCTCCGCAAGCGCGTACATAGCAGGTTCAGAATATCAGAATGTGCAAGCTGCATAATTGAACATTACTAGATGCCACAGAGACAAGTTAGATACAACAACAGACTGTACTGAATCATGCTGCTTAGCAGCACCATGCTTCGTGACAAAGTTGCTCTTACAAGAATAAGCATGCATGCTGCAACTTCTGGAATATTTTGGAAGACATTAGAACAATCACCAGGGAGTTTACAGTCTACATAACTGGTTGGCCCTCACGAAGTTGTAAGTCTGATGTCTTTACTCCTTTCATTAGTTAAGTATGATGTTTTGTATGCAGGAGGAGCATGTCAAGTTACTAAAGGAATTTCTTATCCCAACATGTGTACTAGCATTTGCTGCTAGCCGACTTATTTTCAAAACCAGCATCGCATAGTTGTTATTTTTCATTATGCTGAAGTGAGTGCTACGTGGAAAAATAGGCTACCAGCTTTGCGCATGTGGCACCTTGTGTAGCTTGTGGAGTGACTAGAGTAGCGAATCATTGCCATTTAGGCATCTGTTGATTGTGTTCTACACTTTATGCTGCTTTTTTTAATTTGAGAAGTTTAAACTAAGGTGTTGAATACCAATACCGGGCAGGTATTTCTCCCTCCTCTGGAGACTGCTGCGCGCTCACCGCTTCTCCTTCTCTTTCTGCCCATTACTGTTTCAACTAGTGACATATACATAATATGCATTGCTGATAACTGTTTGGGTGCGCAGTTAAAAGATAATATGAAGCTTTGCTTCATAGCATAGAAAATCATTCCCGTATAGCCAGCCCCTTAGCGCGCTGCGTCACAGCGCCCCCTTGAAGGTTTTTCTTTTTTAATACTTTTCTGCTTTGCCATTAAGTCAACACATTCACTTTACAATCACAATATATTCATTAATTTATTCACTAATATTTAGAGAGCATCATAGGCCAAATACGTGTATATTAGGCTCTAATAAACTTTACGAAGGCCTATTTATTTGTATTTTCGTAAACATTTTGCTCGAGGGGGGCGCAGACAGACACCTTTCCTCTCAAGGGGGGAATGGCTCGAAAAGTTTGAGAAACACTGCATTAACAGAATGCTCAGGTGAGGGAAGCTACTACTCAATCAGATGTAATTACGCTCAGCTCATGATGAAATATCTGCCTTTGGGTTGAGCGTATATATGCATAGGATAAGCTATATGAATAAGCACACATGGGGGATATAGTACACAAATATGTAATATGTGCCTGCCTAAAGAGAGCTGCTGCAGGTATGACGTGTGTGATGAACCGTCTGCTAATAGAGTTGGCTGAGCAAATTTGAGATTCATTTGCCTTGAAATAAGCCTGCAAAGACATTGCAGACTAATATGCATCTAATCTGGTGAACTGACTGGCTTGTCACTTTTATTGATTTCTTTTCAAATTTGTTAAGCACATTAAACTGCTTTTGCGTATGAAACGCGCTAGACAAATAAAATTGCCTTGCCTTGCCTTCCATTGCCTTGCCCAAGTCAATAACGGACTGTTAACTTTACTTCAAAGTGTCTTGGATCATCCCTCCTCAACTCAAGACTTGCTCCTTCCAGAGATGTCAAAAGAAAAAGTGGAAGTAAACATAAAAAAACACACAGTGTCCTGCCAATGTATTTGAATAATCAGCAGACCTGTGTACTTGTCTTACAACCAGCTTACTCTGAATTGGATCAAATTTGTGGTCAGCTTTTGTTAGGTTTTGAGTGTTTTACCAGTAACAACACAATCTAGTATCTATCTACCTCATTAGGTACAATGGAGTAAGTGTTGTAACAGCTGTGTTATATCATGTGCTAGTGTCGTATTTACATTATACATTTACTTTTACTTTTGACAGCTCTGGCTTCTTCAGATCCATTCTGAAGAATGAGCACCTTCAGTTTTAAGCCTGCACTCACCAACGCAAACACCCTTTTCCCTCTCGGTCTACACATGTGAGGACTAGTTTACCTGGTGGTTTGGTGTGTTATTTTCACATGTTCCTTGTTGACGTTTGGTGCATTGGAAGGTGTGTTAACACATGGCGTGGGGGTATTGCCTGTTGGTGGAGGGGTGATTTCGAACAGGCATTTCCTGCTGGCAGGTAGTAATACTCCCACATGCTGTATGCTCCCTTTTGGTGTATTGGCAATGTGGTGTGTGGGTGTATTTGGCATTACATGCTGGTGGAGGTGTGCATTGGGCATTGGCAGGGGTGGGTGAGGGTGGGTATTATTAGCAGGTAGGATTATTCCCATCTGTTGGTGTTTGGTGCAATGGGGTTTGTGAAAAATCGAAGCCCACCTGGGAAACTCACAACTCCCATTGTCATTGTGACACAGCACTACACAGCACACAAATGCACACTGCACTTAACGAAATTACATGTATGCCTAACGAGTGCAAGGGGGCAGTCCACAATGGCAGCCCAGGGGAGCAGTGCGGTGGGAAGATACCATGCTCAGGGTATCTCAGTCATGGAGGAGGATGGGGGAGAGCACTGGTTAATTACTTCCACCACCAACCTGGTGGGTCACGATTCGAACCGCTATCTTTGAGTTACATGTTTGATACCCTAACCACTTACCCATGACTGCACTGAGATGTTTGGTGTGTTGGCAGGGGTCGGCCTGTTTTACCTGTAGGCAGGGCTCTTAATAAACTTGTATCATCACCAGTCAAAATGGATAGTAGACGTTTTTCTAAATAGCCAAACACATACAGAGGTCGGACAAAATAATGGAAACGCCTGTCATTTCAGAGTGGGAAGTTTCATCGTGCAGTGGTCCAGCCTGTTGGCCAATCTTTATAAATTGCACATTGCACCAGTAAGGTGAAGTGTGAAGATTCAATTAGCAGGGTAAGAGCATAGTTTTGCTCAAAATGTGGCAATGCACACAACATGGGTGACATATCAAAGGAGACATTCTTGGTGCGCGTGTTGTTGCATCTTTGACCTAGACAGCAAGTCTTTGTGATGTATCAAGAGCCACAGTATCCAAGGTAATATCTGCATACCACCAAGAAGGATGAACCACATCCAACGGGATTAACTGTGGACACAAGAGGTAGCTTCCCACTCTAAAATGACAGGTGTTTCCATTATTTTGTCTAACCCCTGTAGGTACTCACTAATGGGTCAATGTGGTTAGTAAGTTTTCTTTTCTACCAGCCAAATTTAATTTTCACCAGCATTTGGCCTGTTGGCTGGTTTTCACTTAGAGCCCTGCCTGTAGGTGTTTGGCGTGTTGGAAGGGTTGGCATTACCTATTTGTGTTTGGTGCGTTGGCATTAAGTGTTGGTGGAGGGTGCGTTGGCAGGGTTGGCATTACCTATTTGTGTTTGGTGCGTTGGCATTACGTGTTGGTGGAGGGTGCGTTGGCAGGGTTGGCATTACCTATTTGTGTTTGGTGCGTTGGCATTAAGTGTTGGTGGAGGGTGCGTTGGCATTACCTATTTATGTTTGGTGCGTTGGCATTACGTGTTGGTGGAGGGTGCGTTGGCAGGGTTGGCATTACCTATTTGTGTTTGGTGCGTTGGCATTACGTGTTGGTGGAGGGTGCGTTGGCAGGGTTGGCATTACCTATTTGTGTTTGGTGCGTTGGCATTAAGTGTTGGTGGAGGGTGCGTTGGCATTACGTGTTGGTGGAGGGTGCGTTGGCATTACGTGTTGGTGGAGGGTGCGTTGGCATTAAGTGTTGGTGGAGGGTGCGTTGGCTGCGTCGGCAGTGTTGGCGTTAGATACCTGTTGGAGGGTACGTTGGCAGGGTTGGCGAAGGGGTCCATGGCAGGGCTGTGGTTGTTGGCGCTCATGGGCTGCGTGGTGGGGGAGGCAGAGGGGGTCTGCATGCCGATCTCCTTCAGACGCTGGTCCTAAAACGCAACAAACAAACGCACACGCCATGTGTTAGTGTTTATTATTACTTCATTGCAAGTTTGTTTAAAAAATAGTTTTCTTCATAACTCTCTAATTCCATCTAGCAGTCATTTGTTCTACTTTTTCTATCCTTAGAAAGTGATACCATATAAAGAGACAAGTGATTCCTCAGTGGTGGTCTCAAAACAAGCAGCAAGACTAAGCACATCTATTTCCGCCTTCAAGAAGCAAGTTAAGAAGTAAAGAAGCAAGTAAAGACTCCTACTACACTAATGCTTGGCATGATGTGTATGCGTGTGTGCTCTACTTTAGTACTACTACCAAAAAAAAAGGTAACATTTTACTTGACACCGGCGTCATACGTATGACATAACAGTGTCATAACATTGACATTATGTTTATGACACATACATGACTGCATTATGACAATGTCATAAACATTGTATGTCTTCAAGTGAAATTTGGTTATGACAAAGACCTAAGACCAAAGGCCTAACAATGTCAACTTTTCATGGCCATAAAACGTTTATGACATTGGCATTATGTTTATGACTCGTTCATGACACTATTATGACACGGTTATGTCATGCGCATGACGCCGGCGTCAAGTAAAGTGTTACCAAAAAAACTAACCAAATGCAATGTAATGTAATGTAAGTGATGAGTAACAGGGGAAAATAAAAGCAAAAATAAAATCCAAGAACTTACATGTAGTGATGATACAGAAAAGGAAAAGAGTAGAAAGACAGGGAAAAAACTGTGTTAGAGTTATAGCAGGGGCAGCCATGGCCTACGGAGGTGGGCTTTCGATCAGAGGGTTGCG
>NW_026945830.1:399763-409763 GCF_034702125.1 Engraulis encrasicolus | reverse complement strand
AGAGAGAGAGAGAGAGAGAGAGAGAGAGAGAGAGAGAGAGAGAGAGAGAGAGAGAGAAAGACAGTGGGGAATGGAGAGGGGGGAGTGAGGATATAAAGATAAAGGGAGTGAGAAATAGTGGATGTAAGAGAGAGTACCGGTAAGAGAGAGAGAGAAGGTGGAGATGGAGGGAGTGAGTTGGAAGGAGTTGGGAACAGATGGGTACTGGTACTCGATATGTACGGAATGGGAAGTGGAGAGAGAGAGAGAGAGGGAGTGGACGGAGGAAGAAGAAGAAGAAGAAGAAGAAGAAGAAGAAGAAGAGGGAAATGAGTAGGGTTTGGGATGAGGTGATGAGGGAGTGAAGGAAGAGGAGGAAAAAGAAAAGAGAAGTAAGGGTGGGGATGAAGAGGAGGAGGAGAAAGAGAGGGAGAGGAGAAGTGGTGGGGATGAGGCGATGGAGGAAGGAGAGGAAGAGGAGGAGGAACAGGAGAGGAGTAGGTGTGTGGATGAAGAGGAAGAGGAGGAGGGAGAGGATGAAGAAGAGGAGAGGAAAGGAGAGGATAGGAGTCGGGTGGGGATGAGATGAGGAAGAGGAGGAAGATGAGGGGATAGAGGGAGAGAAGAGGAAGAGGAGGGAGAGGTGTAGGGTTGGGGATGAGGAAGAGGAGGAGGAAGAGGAGTAGGGGTGGGGATGAGGAAGAGGAGGAGGAAGAGGAGGAGGAGGAGGTGTAGGGGTGGGGATGAGGAAGAGGAGGAAGAAAAGGGGAGAGAGGGAGAGAAGAGGAAGAGAAGGGAGAGGTGTAGGGGTGGGGATGAGGAAGAGGAGGAGGAAGAGGAGTAGGGGAGGGGATGAGGGGATGGAGGAAGGAGAGGAAGAGGAGGAGGAAGAGGAGTAGGGGTGGGGATGAGGGGATGGAGGAAGGAGAGGAAGAGGAGGAGGAAGCGGAGGAGGGGTGAGGATGGAGGAAGGAGAGGAAGAGGAGGAGGGGTGGGGATGAGGAAGAGGAGGAGGGAGAGGTGTAGGGGTGGGGATGAGGAAGAGGAGGAGGAAAAGGGGATAGAGGGAGAGAAGAGGAAGAGAAGGGAGAGAAGTAGGGGTGGGGATGAGGAGGAGGAGGAGAAAGAGAGGGAGAGGAGAAGTGGTGGGGATGAGGCGATGGAGGAAGAAGAGGAAGAGGAGGGAAATGAGTAGGGGTGGGGATGAGATGAGGGGATGGAGGAAGGAGAGGAAGAGGAGGAGGAACAGGAGTAGGGGAGGGGATGAGGGGATGGAGGAAGGAGAGGAAGAGGAGGAGGAAGAGGAGGGAGGACGGGGACAGATGGGTAGGAGCGGGGAGGTACTCGATGGAGGAGGAAGAGGAGGAGGGGTGAGGAGGAGGAAGAGGAGGAGGAAGAGGAGGAGGGGTGGGGATGAGGAAGAGGAGGAGGGGTGGGGATGAGGAAGAGGAGGGAGGACGGGGACAGATGGGTAGGAGCGGGGAGGTACTCGATGGAGGAAGAAGAGGAGAGGAGAGGAGTAGGTGTGGGGATGAGGAAGAGGAGGAGGAAGAGGAGTGGGGTGGGGATGAGGAAGAGGAGGGAGGACGGGGACAGATGGGTAGGAGCGGGGAGGTACTCGATGTTCTTTTGTGGCGCTGGCCGAGTGCCCCGAGAACTCTCACCTCCCTCGGGACACAGAAACTAGAGTCTTCTTTTCTTGGGGGTGGATTACACGCACGCACGCACGCACGCAAACACACACACACACACACACACACACACACACACACACACACACACACACACACACACACACACACACACACACACAGCCACACACACACATAGCCACACACACCAATTTGCTCAGTGGCACACCAACATAGCCCTTTCTAAAATAGCTTTCTATGCCCTGATCACCAACCTCACTCTGACCTGAGCAATTCCAGACACAAACACATTACACAGAGCCAATCTAGTATGGTTAGAGTACAGCAGAGTTCCTGAATCCATTAAACCTTTTTATTTATTTCTTAGCTCTTATTTATTATGTTTTTGTCCTGTCTTCCTGTTATGTGTTGTGTGTATGACCAGGTGGCACTCAATTTCCACCTTGGGGATTAATAAAGCCTCCTAACTTGGATCCCTCAATACTCTCTAGACCTGTGTTTCTCCAACTTTCTCATTTATCCCAAAGGAAATTGAGGTATTTAGCAGCTTACACATAATACAAATGCACGTAATAATCATGCCAAGACATAAGTTAGTATGCATTGCAAGACAACACACACTAATAGCGATTGGTAAGTGTGTGTAGCATCACAAAAAGTCTGTCTTACAATGCCCTCTCCTTACCACTTCCATTACAGTTGCAAAACCTCAATACCACAAATCCTTTTTCTAGCCTTGCCACAGCAATGCCAACTTGACAAACACAAGTTCCAAGAACTGCTTCACTGTCAGGGTCTGGTGACGTCAGTTCCTATTTCTCTGTAGTGCTGTAGGGAAGTTGGTGTGTCAATGCTGTATTGAAAACCCCTCCACCCCTCCACTCCTTTATAAAGAGGAAGTGGCTCTATCTCAGATCTATCAGAATGTTGCTCGATTAACCCATTTCAGCCTGATGACTCGTATATGTTGCTTAACCTTTGGTGCCTGGAGACACATATACGCTGCATTCAGGCTCTTGAGATTTTTGATTTTTTAAAATAAAAGTATGGGAACGTTACAGCTGAATGAACACATTCTAATGGAAGATGAGGCTCTTAGGGTTTAAATGCAACTTAGTGCATATTTTTATGTGCTTCAGATATTTAGGTTTTTATAGGCTGAAGGCAACTTTCCCAACAAGGGCTTAGAAATTCAGCAGCCGTTTTTTGCAGGTGCTTTAGGTATCAATGGGTTAAGCAGTGTCACTAGACAGAGAGGTTTCAGACATGACCATCAATGGCTATCTGGTATGAAGCCTCACTGATGTTGGAAATAGCGGAAGTGTTCACATTAAGGTTCACATTCACAAGAGTGGTTCATAAGTTTGGTTAAGGTGGTAAGTTTGGTGGTAAGGTAGAAGGTTTGACAGAAACTGAAATCAAGCAGCAAAAAAAGGTTAAAAAGTTAAACTTAAAACTTAGGTGAATCATATAGCCTTCAAACTCAGTGACCCCAGACCTTTGGACAAGTCAGCTAGCCGCTAGCGTAGTAGCAAGCTTGAAAGACACTGAACTTAATCTGCAAAAGGTTTGCTGAAACTCAACTTATAAATGAGTACTTATGAGTCGTGCTGCCTTCAATCAGTTCCGACCCCCAACCTGTAGACGTGTAAGCTTATATTAGCTAGCATGAAATACATTCTGAGAGGCTGAGGCAATCTCAGGTGGCGAGAGACAAGAGCTTAACTTTGAAGATCATCTCATCAGCGCACGACACGTCTCCTTCTACCCCTTCCACATAGTAATACCCACTCAACATCAGTATAAGTACAACTCTAGCGCCAACCCCTCTCAAATATCCACTCCATATCACCCTCTCTCTCTCCCTCAAATACACACTCCGTATCGCCCTCTCTCTCTCCCAAATACCCACTCGACATGCAATTCTTAGCACACGGTTGAGGAATCTCTTATGAAATATGCAATACGTGTTTGATTGGAAGATATAGACAGAAATGGAACTGAATGTGTGAGGAGGGTGTGAAGTACGTGAAGTGTGTGTGCACGTGTGTGTGTGTGTGTGTCTGTCTGTGTGTGTGTGTCTGTCTGTGTGTGTGTGTCTGTCTGTGTGTGTGTGTGTGTGTGTGTGTGTGTGTGTGTGTGTGTGTGTGTGTGTGTGTGTGTGCAAGACAGAAATCGAGTTCAAGTGAGCATGTAGCGAAGTTCAGGGTTTCTGTCTATTTTTAATGTTTTTATCCAGGCGTTCCTCCAAGCTAAGCCGACCACTTGGCACTACAGCTAATCAGGATTAGCAAACAATTAGCTCCGTTTGGAGCCGGAGCAGTAAAAATAAATAATGAAATAAAATAAGGCCGTAATTCCTCATTGCGTTAGAGGGGGAGTTTTTCATTATTTTTTGTAGCGCTATTTAAAAAAAAAAAAAAAAACATTACAGGCTTGGAGGGTGTGTGTGTGTGTGTGTGTGTGTGTGTGTGTGTGTGTGTGTGTGTGTGTGTGTGTGTGTGTGTGTGTGTGTGTGTGTGGAACGCTACATTATCTCACACTACTCCTGGCAAAGTAATAAGGATAGCTCTAGCCTTAAGATCCAAAGAGAAGAGAAGAGAAGAGAAGAGAAGAGAAGAGAAGAGAAGAGAAGAGAAGAGAAGAGAAGAGAAGAGAAGAGAAGAGAAGAGAAGAGACGAGACGAGAAGAGAAGAGAAGAGACGAGACGAGAAGAGAAGAGAAGAGAAGAGAAGAGAAGAGAAGAGATAGGAGATAGGAAATAGGAAATAGGAAAGAAGAGACAGTGAGGGGAGAGGAGAGACAGTGGAGAGGAAAGAGGAGAGAGTGAGATGAGAGACAGAGGAGGGGAAAGACGAGAGAAGGAGAGAGGAGAGGAGAGACAGAGGAGGGGAATGGGGAGAGAGGGAGAGAGGAGAAACAGAGAAGAGAGGGAGAGAGGAGAGAGGGAAAGTGGACAGGAGAGACAGAGGAGGGGAAAGAGAGAAGAGGAAAGAGGAGAGACAGAGGAGAGGAAAGAGGAGAGAGGGGAGAGAGGGAGAGAGGAGAGGAGTCCCACAGGCGTTGGCCTTGATATTTGATGTTTGATCAAATGTATGCAGCTTAATTGGGCCAAATAAAATGCATGAGCTTGAGCATTGGAACTCCTTTGGCTCATCATCAGTATAAAATGCATGAGCATTGTAACTCCTTCGGCTCATCATCAGTAAATACAAATGGTACACACTGTACTCTACCAAGGCCAGTGCATCGTGGGTAAAAACAACAAAACAAAAAGGGGAAAAAATAATTAAAAAATAAAATGAAATAAATAAATAAATAAAAGTGGATCAAATTAGGCCATCCAGCTCCGTATTTGCAATCCCACAGTATGTCGTAACCAGGGTGAATCATCAGTGATAAGGAGTGAGAGCAGATGAGGTTTTGGTGCAAGGCAGATCCTATAGCCAACAGCAGGGCCTCTAACAGCTTTGGCCGGGGCCCTGGAGCAAAGTCGTCTGAAGGACCCACTCGCCGAATACATGCAATGTCATGTAGTGAGGATCCAAAATTTGGGCTCCAACACCCCTTCTCGATGGGCGCAGGACAGCTAACCCCTTTGTCCTCTCCTTGTGAGGTTCCCTGGCTAACAGAACAATAGCATACAGAAAGGCAGTAAATGGACTGTGGAGGAAGGGTTTTAAATCCCTACATTTCGGATTACAAAAATTATATAGAGTACCAAATACATTTGTAGCATGACTGACATTTGGGAGTTATCTGGGAAAAATGACTCGGCCGGAGAATTTTAAAGATTTGTTATGTAAGATAATAGGCTTGGATGACCAAACATTTCAAAGCTATTATGTTTATGACGCTATTATCCTGAAATGCAAAATATAGGCTATTGTCCAATGCCTGCCTTCATTCCTCTGTGGACCTTCTGAGAAACTCCCGGATTGTTCTGCATTGTCCTTACGGTCGAAACAGGTGACTGCACTTTTGTCTTGTTTCGCTCAACCCACCAATACAGAGAAAAAAGGAAAGTCACACACACATCAACACACGAGCCACAAAGAATGCCACACAATTGTACAGCACCTAAGTGCAATGTAATCTAATGTAATGCTTCACAGAAGACCAAAAGACAGGTGTATATGGGCGGCGCCAATGTTTTCCAAGTCTGTTCATGTCCTTGGACTTAAATCAGTACAATGAATAGCCTGGGAAATCCCATGCTGCTTTGCACAATCGTTCTGATCTGACAGACAGGATGGAATCTATCCCTCCATGAGGTTTGCCGATCATAGTCTCCAATCGGAGAGCAGGGAGGCATGGAAAGGCGATGACTGCAGGTTGTTTGAATGGATACAAATGAGACGATATACATATGATACACATTCGTAACGCCCAATAAACAGCCATCATCAATAGTAAACCACACACCCCCTAAAGGATTTACACTAGGCAGGTCTCCAGAGATGATCTCACTTGTGATTAGGTCTGGTGATTGATGCACTCAGAGGTGTTTACTGCAATGTATAATCATGTGGACAAGTATTAGTTCTTTGTGTATTTTTTTTTACTTGGGTACTTATGTAAGTTGACAGACACCTTAATTTCCTTCAGGATTAATAAAAGTACTCTGCTCTACTCTACTCATTAAGGAAAAGGCTGACACCAGTATCCAAATGAAGATGTACTGTATACTGTATACAATATAGCATATCTGCTCCACCCACTGGAACAGCTGAAGAGGCTACAGGAGCCATTTTCTCACACTAAGAAAAATGGAGCTCATTTTTGGCACACCACTGTTGAGCTGTGTGTGTGTGTGTGTGTGTGTGTGTGTGTGTGTGTTAGGGATGGAACGGTTCACAAAATTCACGGTTCGGTTCATATCACGGTATCAAGGTCACGGTTTTCGGTTCTCTACGGTTCTTTTTTTTTAGTTCATGATAAATGGTGCACTGGGAATATTAAACCATATTTATATAACTGCAATTATAAAGTGATGATGCGCAAGTTGAATCATCTGTCGTCAGCTGATGTGCGCTGTCTGAGCGTCCCAAATGCCCTCTTTCAAGTGGCTAATAGAATCAGACTGATTGGTCTTATATACTAATGTGTTAATCAGAGAGACTGGATAAGATACTCCTGGAATCTCTGTTTTATGTATTTTTCTGGGCAGTACATGAATTGTGGTTTGCCACGGACTGCATTTCACGGTTCGGTATGGTGTGTGAATTGTACGGTTTCGGTTTTCGGTGCGGTTTGTACCATCCCTAGTGTGTGTGTGTGTGTGTGTGTGTGTGTGTGTGTGTGTGAGAGAGAGAGAGAGAGAGAGAGAGAGAGAGAGAGAGAGAGAGAGAGAGAGAGAGAAAGAGATAGAGAGTTTGTTTGTGTGCGTTCGCCATTGCCAAGGGATGAAAGAATGATGAGCTGTAGTCTACGCTTTGTGTAATTTCGTTCCCCGTGTTTTTTCTTTTTCGCCCCCTCCGCCTCCGTCAGTCGAGTGTTTTGAGGTCTGCCATCAATAAATCAGCAGTAGTCACGCTTAATCTGCATTCCGCCACACACACACACACACACACACACACACACACACACACACACACACACACACACACACACACACACACACACACACACACACACACACACACACACACACACACACACACACACACACACACACACACACACACACACACACACACACACGCTCACACACACAAACGCTCTCACACACACACAAACACAAACACACACACACACACACACACACACACACACACACACACACACACGCTCACACGCTCACAGACACACACGCTCACAGACACACACGCTCACAGACACACATGCTCACACACACAAACGCTCACACACACAAACATTCACACACACACGCACACACGCCGAGGGGCTCAGATCGGAGTGCGTGGAATGAATTCACCACTAATTAGGGCGTTTCTGGTCCACATACTGATTTCCGTAATGTCCGTCCCTTCCCTCCCTCCCTGCTTTGCCACAGGGAAAATCACACAGTGGAGCATGGACACACACACACACACACACACACACACACACACACACACACACACACACACACACACACACATACCCTGAGGGCTGTGTGCCAGGGCTACCTGACAAACCCACACATTATTATTCCCAATTACACTTTGCGTTGTCACTGCAGGAGAACAATGGAATTGACGTAGCTCTTGTTTAAGGCAAAAAAATGAAGAATTTAATACAATATTAATTGTAATGAATAATTATGTGACCTCGCATATGTGTCTCTGTGTGTTTTGATATTATAGAGGTAATCAGGTTTGTGTGGCAGGCTCAATGTTACCTCAACAACTTAAAAATTACACCAAAATGAGAGGCACAATTGAAATCAACAATATTGTAAACCCACGCCCAACACCGGTTAATGTTTGAGTTCTGGATGCCTTGTGAACACACACATTGTGAAATGATAATTAGTGCTGCACCGATACCGATACCAGTATCGGTGGATCGGCACTAAAATGGTGGTATCGGATAGTGGTGTGGATCGGCACTGCCCTCACGATCCGATTCGATCACGATTCGGGAGGTAGTAGATCCGATTCGATTCGATTCGATTAGATCCAATCCGATTCGATTCAATTCTACAATGCATTGCAATGCATTACATTTCTACTGAACGCAATGCAAATGTTCAGCCATGATGAGGAAATACAAGTAGTCAGATACTGTGTAACAATTTATTGGCTGTTTTCTGTATCAGTCTGTATCAGTCTTGCAATGTTTTGAAGTATTTTTATTTAATTTAACATTCATTTGCTCCCGAAATATCCATGGAAGTAATTGAAACTTAAAAAAATTGCCGGATTGATTCTGGAACTTGCCGGATCTGGATCTGGATCGTCCATGCCCCGGATCGATTCGGATCGCCGAATCGATCATTGTTGACACCACTAGTATCGGTATCGACGAGTACCAACAAATAGGGCACCAATACCATTTACAGGTGCTTGTATGACACTTAGAAAGCCTTGAAATTAGTTATTTCATAGAGGTATTTAAAAAGTACAAAAAGTTTTGCTGGATTCACTTTGTATTAGTCTTTTTCCTGTTTCACAAAGGTAAGCAGCAGCCTGACAAAGCCATGCAATGATTTTACATCCAAGTAGTATGCACTACAGGCCTTCATATACATTTCAAATAGGGTGGTATCGGTATCGGTATCGGTATGGTATCGGTATCGGCCGATACTGCACAGCTCGGGGCCAAAAAATGGTATCGGTGCAACACTAATGATAACACTGAGGCGGTGTGTAAGACAAGCTAACTATGAAATGAGTCCAGAGCTGGGGGATGGTGTTACGTACTGTACTTCCTTCAGCTCTCGAGTGAGGACAGCATGTTTGCAAACATAATCCTCTTCCATAAGGTATCTGTATAAACAACTATGTCCAAAGGTGCTGTGTTTCATTCTCAATAGTACCCACCGGCACATTAGCCTTGTTGTATTCCCCCACACTCTGTATTTGCCATGCGTGTTCCTCTTTGAATGCCGTCTTTGTATGAGCAATGTAATGCAATGTAATGCAATGTAATGCAATATAATAGCAATCCAAATCACTATTTGCTGAAAAAATACCTTGTGAAAATATTGGTACATTACTGGCAGTCTTCAGTAACTCATTAAGACATTTTCATTATGTAACAACAAGCTTGTAATAGAAAACCCTCTCATGCACAAAATTGAACTAAAGAATTGAACTATTGAAGCCGCCATACTTCAGTAACCCTAGAGTGATCTTTGAACCTTCCAGGAAACCTTTGATCATCTCATACCGTATGCCAGTCCCTGCTGTCATCATCACTCAATCAGTCATTCAAAATCAATCAAAAAAGTATTAATATTGCACTCTGTCATACTCAATCATCATTGAAGGGGGCCTTAGAAAATACGTTTGTAACAGCCGTGGCCTAGTGGTTAGAGAGTTGGTCTTTCAATACAGGGGTTGCAGGTTCGAATCCCCCCTGACCTCTCCCTACATCTCCATCCATGCCTGAAGTGCCCTTGAGCAGGGCACCTAACCCCACACTGCTCCAGGGACTGTAACCAATACCCTGAACAATAATAACTGTAAGTCGCTTTGAATAACTGAAAGCGTCAGCTAAGTGCAATGTAATGTAATGTGATAATGTAATAGGTCTGCAGAACCAGAACCCAGTGTGGCATCATAGAAAAGCGCTTGTATTTCACGCTAGTGCATTCTGCGTTGTGGTGCCTCGACTTGGCTTGTTATGTCATGCTCTACAATGCTGCAGAAAAGCAGTTTTGTCACGTGACGAGGCTCGCGCCATATTCCCGCCGTGCCGGC
>NW_026945830.1:372263-394763 GCF_034702125.1 Engraulis encrasicolus | reverse complement strand
ACGCACACCCAGACGCAGACATACACACACACACGCGCGCGCACACACACACACACACACACTTTCATGCATTTTTATTCCTTAGACAAGAGTCTTATTTTACTTGGTATTTATCAAGCTAGTTACTTCTCATCATGTATTTTATACTCCTTTTTATCATATATTTAACAATCTATTCTTATTTAGTACCCCTGTCACTTTATGTGACACCATGTCTCTTTGATAGGATGCACTAGGTCACTTTTGGTATTATCCATATTTTCATTGTGGGTTGCTTGTATGTTATGTGTGTCCTATGTCCTGAATGTTTTGTATGAGCGAAGCTCACTTTACTGCAAATCAAATCTACCCTTGGGTACCAATAAAGTAATCTAATCTAATCTATGCATACATACGCACACACAAAAACTAGAGCACAGGCATCCCTGTCTCGCTAGCTGTCCAGGAAAAATACCACAGATACCACTTCAAAGAAAAAAGGAACAAATAAACAAAGAGGAACGTAATGGGAAAAAAAATGGAAATGAAATAGAAAAGAAAAAAAAATCTTGAAGCTGAGTTGACATCAAATGTTTTGTGCGACGTTGCTACAAAGTTTTGTGACCGTTTAACGACCCCATCTAACAACGACAACGCATCTAACGACCCTCGAAAAGTTGCTATTATATAAGAAAACAGGTGACACACATAATAATAATAACAACAAACGACAACCGAAAAAAGCAGACAAAACATAAAATGCACACATTTGAAGAGACGCACATTTAAGGACAAGGAAATGAGGACAAGGTAGTTTGAGGCACACAAGACTACAGGTCAACGGAGGAAGAGGAGGAGATCACAGGGTGAAAGGTCAAAGTAGGAACACAGTAAAAAAAAAAAAATGTAATGTTAATTCCAACACTTGCAGAGTAGTGTGGGACTGAATACACCCCAGAAGATGTCAAATCGACTCCCTAAGTGTTGAATTAACACTGCGTTTTTACTGTGTAGGAGGAGCAGAGAGGAGGGAGAAGGACTCCAACATGTACTTCAGGCCGTGTCTGAATGAGCACTCGTTCACTACACACTACACTACACAGGGCACAGGTTTTGCCTTTACTTTGCTCCGTTCGTAGTGTCTTTGGAGGTTCTCATTCCTGAGAAAACAAGCCACGTTACCTAAAACGGCGTTCAGGTTGTGAGCAACTGGACTCCTCTTTGGAGCTTTAACATTGACCTCTGCACCTTGTTAAGCTTGAAGAAGCCTGGCTGCTTACAACTAAATGCCTTTCAACTCCTCCAGGACAAATGATCTGGCTGAATGAGGATGTACACTTCCAAGTTCCCCACAGAGTGCACTATGTAGTGAGTGAGTGGGCGTTTGGGACGCGGCCATACAGCACTGCAGGAGGACCACCCTGGACCACAGGAGGAGAAGAGAGGAAGAGTGGGAGGACTCATGAATGGAGGAGAAATGAACGAGGGATGAAGTCACAGCAGGAAGGAGGGGAGGGGAAATGGAGGAGAGGAAAGGAAAAAAAGAGGGAGAAAGAGAGAAGAGGAACAGAAGGGTGAGGGGAGAAGAGAGAAACAAGGGAAGGAAATTCAGGAGGAAAATGAGTAATAAAAATCAGGGGCCTATACTACAAAGCTGGTTCAGGATAAGTTATGGTTAAGTTAAGAGATAAATCATCTAATACAAGAGCTTTTCTTAAAAACAATCAGGAACTTAACTTAACTTTTAATATCCAGAAGCAGCTTTGTAGTATAGGCCCCAGTTGGAGAAAAGGGAAAGTAACAAAGGGCAGGAGAAGGATAACAGGATAAAAGGAAACAATAGGGAGGCAGGAGGAGAGGAGAGGTGAGGAGAGGCGAGGCGAGGCGATGAGAACACACTGACCTGAGTCAGATCTGGGATGTCCCCCTGATCAATCCCAACTTGCTGTGTCACAAATCCAAACAAAAAAACAAACAAACGAAAAACAAAAAAGGACATACCAAAACAAACAAACAAACAAACAGAACGGACATGACAAACGAAAAAACAGGAGGAGGAGGAGGAGGAGGTGGGAGGAGGAGGAGGTGGGTGGAGGGTGGAACAGTAGGTGGGGAGGAGGGGGGGGACAGAGAAATGAACATAAAACATAAAAGAAAAAAAACAAAACATAAAATGATCATTACTTCATGCAAGTGTCAGTGAAATGAAAGTATAAACTGAAGCATGGCATGGGATAGACAGCTGTGGCAGCAGGCAGGCGGGCCCTGTATGCAATGCACTGATGATCATACACACATACGTACACACATACACAGAGGCGGAGGACATCACGGGTTCAGGAAGATTGCAAGTCCTGCCGCGTATTTGCTCTTGCCCAATTCACTGGACCAACTCATCTTAGATCCCGAGGTGGGGGTATTCCAAAGATGGTTTTAAAAGTGCACTGTGTAGGATGGTGGCCAAATTTGGTACTGCAACTATGCTGCTCATGAAACGGTGCTGCCTATTGCCAAATTTGATCTTTTTTATAAATATTTACTAAATCAGAAAGTAATATTTATTTGCATGGCCAAAGTACAGTCAGTCTTGCAGCTAAAAATGTCTTTTTCTGGAAATTCAAAATGGCGGACCTCATGGAGAAGACCCACCTTTTTGTGGAAAGTGCAATTTTTCCAATCATAATGAATACTTAGAATGTGATGGTGATTAGATGGTAGTATTTGTGAAAAAAGGTAATATTTGTGAATGGGCAGCATGGATTCTGGAAGGAAACTGCTTAGTGCACCTTTAAGTGATAAACCTGGCTAAATTCGCCTGAAGAGAGTAGTAAACATGCGAATAGATAGCCTGCCGGTATCAGTTAGGTAAGAAAATGAGGAATCCAGGCTGCTTTATCAGCTGATTTACGGCTACCTCCAGGTTAACTTGAGCTGGTTTGCTACAGAACCACCTTCTTGGAACACCTCACAGGAAAATAGTGGAATTGAGTGTGTTAAAAGCACAAGCAAGACAGCATACGTGGCAGGACTGTTAAGTTTCTCAACCCGGTTCTGTTTCCGTCTCTGAATACACACAAACCAGGATGAGAGTGGGTGGTGGTTGGCTGGTTTGTTCCGGACAGGTGATGACCACTCAACAAGACAGTTCAAAAGCACTTTCAGACAAACGGTAAATTAAAAGTAAACAAATCATAATAACAAAATACATAATACATAGACAACAAACAGACCAAAAAAACATTTATTTTTGATTTCAAGAGTTCAAATCCATGCCAACTTCTTTTATTTTCTCCCTCCAAGCAAACTGAAATGAAAGTAAAATAGGTTGGAGACTATTTTCACCCCCTTGGTGTTATTCTGCAAGTATATATTTTAGTGCATTCGTACATTCTGTACAACTTTCGAAGACCCTTCAAAAAAAAGTGAAAGTGCTGCTGACATCAATTGTGACCTGTCTGAACGGGGGAGACAAAAGCAACCTCACAAGAAACAAAGTAGGAGGGCGGGTGACAAGAGAGGAGGAGGAGGAGGAGGAGGAGGAGGAGGGGAGAGGAGGATGAGTGGAGGGGGAGAAAGAGGGGAGAGGAGGAGGGGAGAGGAGGATGAGGGGTAGGGGGAGGAGGAGGGGAGAGGAGGAGGGGAGAGGAGGGGGAGGAAGAGGGGAGAGGAGGAAGACAGCAAATCACTATGGGTCCCCTGGAGCTCTAACAGGGCGGTGAGGAAGAGTAGGATGGAGCTATCCATAACTGTCACAGTTATAGAGGGGAGAGAGAGAGAGAGAGAGAGAGAGAGAGAGAGAGAGAGAGAGAGAGAGAGAGAGAGAGAGAGAGAGAGAGAGAGAGAGAGAGAGAAGGGGAGAGACGGCGTAATTGAAGAGAGAGGAAAGAGATGTGTGGGGTATAGATAGGGAGACTGGGAAAAAAACAGAAAAGACAATGAAGGAAAGAAGAAGAGGGAAAATGAGAGGGTTGAAGTAAGAGAATGTGGGGTGGAGAGAGAGAAAGGCAGAGAGAGAGAGAGAGAGAGAGAGAGAGAGAGAGAGAGAGAGAGAGAGGATGAAAGAGACAGAGGGAGATAGAGATGTTCTGAAGAGAGAGAGGAGGGGAGTGACAGCATAAGAGAGCGGAGGAAGAGAGTATGAAAAATGATATGAACGCCGCAAAAGAAAATGGAACTGCAGGAAGACAGACGAAAAGGGGTAGAAGCAGAAGGGATAGAGGGGAGAACATTTGGAGAGAGAGAGAGAGAGAGAGAGAGAGAGAGAGAGAGAGAGAGAGAGAGAGAGAGAGAGAGAGAGAGAGAGAGAGAGAGAGAGAGAGTGATGGAGAGAAAGATGCATATAAAAATAGGGAGAGGGGGGGAGATGGATGTTGATGGTAAAGGGAAAAGGGAGATCGGGGTAAACACATGAAAGAGACAGATACAGAGAGAAAGGCAGGAGGAGGAGAGAGAGAGAGAGAGAGAGAGAGAGAGAGAGAGAGAGAGAGAGAGAGAGAGAGAGAGAGAGAGAGAGAGAGAGAGAGAGAGAATGCAAAAAAGAAGACAGACAGAGTGTGATGGAGCGGTGGGAAAACTCTACATCAGCAGGGACTCCAAACAGCATCATCTCCCCATGACGGGATATTTTGAAACGTCTGGGAGAGGAGAGTGACACGCTAGTGCAGCGAGAGAGAGAGAGAGAGAGAGAGAGAGAGAGAGAGAGAGAGAGAGAGAGAGAGAGAGAGAGAGAGGGATGGGGAGAGGGGGAGAGAGAGAGATGGCGAGAGGGACAGAGAGAGAGAGAGAGAGGGACAGAGAGAGAGAGAGAGAGAGAGGGACAGAGAGAGAGAGAATGATGGAGAGAGGGAGAGGGGCAGAGAGGGCAGAGAGAGAGAGAGAGAGAGAGAGAGAGAGAGAGAGAGAGAGAGAGAGAGAGAGAGAGAGAGAGAGAGAGAGAGAGAGAAAGGGGGGGTTGGGGGAGAGGGGCAGAGAGAGAGGGGGGGGGCACTACAGCAGTGAGAGAGAGAGAGGGGGGAGAGGGACAGAGAGATGGAGGGAGAGAGAGAGAGAGGGGGACAGAGAGAGAGAGCGAGAGAGAGAGAGAGAGAGAGAGAGAGAGAGAGAGAGAGAGAGAGAGAGAGAGAGCGAGAGAGCGAGAGAGGGACAGAGAGATAGAGGGAGCCCCCACGGGAGGGGACAGCGGCGACTTAAGAAGCCCCCTTAGAGGAGATTAGTCTGAATATAAACACAGATATGCAGACATGCTTGATCTCAGAGCAGGACACTCACCCACTAAGGGGACACATGGGGTCGAGGGATGGTGTGTGTGTGTGTGTGTGTGTGTGTGTGTGTGTGTGTGTGTGTGTGTGTGTGTGTGTGTGTGTGTGTGTGTGCGCGCGCGCGCGTCTGTATTTCTGTGTGTGTGTACGTGTTTGAGATGGGCGGGCGGTGGGTGTGTGTGAGTCTGTGTGTTTGTGTGCGTGCGTTTCTGTGTGTGTGAAGGTGTTTGAGATGGGCGGGCGGTGGGTGTGTGTGAGTGTGTGTGTTTGTGTGCATGCATTTCTGTGTGTGTGTACGTGTTTGAGATGGGCGGGCGGTGGGTGTGTGTGTGAGTGAATGTGTGTGGGGGTTGTATTTGGTGACTCAAGGGAAGAGAGATAAGTGTGTTTTGGTGAGGGAGGAGGATCCCAAAATAAAATAAAATAAAAAAGGGAATGGCTTGAAACACATTTAAATGGATTAGTGTGGACGCCCGCCCGCGCGCACACACGCGCACACGCCACTCCCGAAGCCTCTACTGGGGGACCAGTGGGGTGATGGAGGTGCGATGGAGAGGGTATAAAGCTGGGGTAGTGCAGTGCTTCTCAACGGGGGCTCCACAGCCACCCAGGGGGCATCAGGGAGCCCTAGGGGAGCATTGGGAAGGGTACAGTTGAGAGGGTGGGAGGTGAGTTGTCATTGAGGGGCATTAGTGCATTTGATTTTTTTAATACTAAGGAGGGCGTTGGCAGGCTTTTGCTGAGATCAAGGGGGGTGTTGGAATGCTTATAATGAGGTCAGAGGGGCGTTTGTTCAAAAAAGGTTGAGAACCACTGGGATAGTGGGTGAGAAGAGATAAGTGAGGAGCAGAGGCAAGGAAGGTACAGTACGTACGTATGTAAGGAAAAGGGGGAATAAATTAAAATATTAACATTATGAGGAACATAAGATACTATTTAGTATATATTATGTATATAGTCTATCTAATTTTGTTTAATGTATACAATATTTTTAATTTATATAATTAATATATTGCTATATTGGTACATTGTGACTTTTTTCCTTCCAAAGATTATGTATACATGCATACTATAGGTATTGTGTACACGTGCATACACACGTGTTCTCATGAGCTAAACCCAATGGCTACAGAGGGCTGAGCAGCATAGGAAGAAGAAACAGTAACTCTATAGGCAGGCTGTGTGAAGGAGATATAAAAGACAGGGGGGACACGGAAGGAAGGAAGGAGAGATGGATGGAAGAAGAGGAGAAGAAAAAGGGAGGAAGGGAGGGATAGAAGAAGGGAAGAAAGGGAAGAAAGGGAGGCTTGGGGCCGGAGATTAGAGAGAGCCACTGGGTGGATCTGGGATATCCTCAGCTGCCCTGCTCCATAACTCATCCTACTGCCCACAGCTCTCAATGGCACGCTGGCATCAGAGAGAGTAGAGAGAGAGAGGTTCCATTGGCCCATTGTTTCCTGGTTCTATTATGGCCCCCCTTAGGCAGACCTAGGCAGACCTAAGGACTGTTCTTTTCATTGTAGGAACATTATGACACGCCCCTTTAGGCAGACCGGAACCTGGTCGCGTTAGGTGCCCATAAAAACCTATTATGTTGGCATATCTCTATAGAATATCTCTGCTGGCATGCTGAGGCACTAATACCGGCATATTTATATTGTAACTAAAGGAATCATTTACATTGTGTTATGTTGTCACTTCTAAACCCATTAAGGAGCGTCTGCAGCATCTGTGCACATCTACATACCTTAAACAACGTTGGCAATTCTGTTAAATGTTTTTATACCTGTTAGGTGTTAATGGGCTTTACAGCTTGATTACATATTACATCTAAAACATTTGAGCGCACCACCAGATTTTTGTTTCTATTATTTCAAGTATTATTGGAATTATTACTAATATTGTTTTACCCCCTTAAGATACAAGGTTAAAAATTGCGGTTGACCAAGTCGTAGAGCATTACTAAAGGCCCTGGGGTGCATTTCTCGAAGGCGTAGTTGTTAGCAGTTAGCAACTTGGGTAGTTACCAATGGGAAATTGCACCACAACCAACAATGTAGCTACCGTAGTTAGCAACTATGCTTTCGAGAAATGCATCCCTGGCCTGCGTTATGTCATAGTAGTGTAGTACAATGGTAGTTAACGTTTCAATGACCACCAGTGCTCCACTGGTGGAACGGTGTGCATTATGCGACTACAACATGGCATCCACTTTAAAGTATGGGTGGAAGTGATGGCCTCTATAGTTCTGCATCATTAATCACGCCACTAGACTGGGTCCTCCGTGACACTCCTGCTGGCATTGCTAATATCATACTTCCTCAACGTCTCTGACCTACCGAGAGTGGAAATATAGGTTGTGCTTATAGCACCATATGGCTGTCCTTATGATGGATATTGTTAAAAGACGCGTTCCCAGCCTTTCCTCTGCACAGGTTTTTATTATTATTATTATTTAAAGATATAGTGAATGTTACCAACTACATTTTAAACAGTGCGTTCATGTATTGTATATTTGAAGTTGTTTTACTTGTAAGCTTGTTGAAAGTGCAATTGATCAGAGAGAGAGAGAGAGAGAGAGAGAGAGAGAGAGAGAGAGAGAGAGAGAGAGAGAGAGAAAGAAAGAGAAAAAGAGAGAAAGAGAAAGGGAAAGGGAATGAGAGAGAGATGTCCTGGTCTTCAGATGGCTCATCATATCCTCCTTACCCGCTGCACCTGAGAACTTGCATAAACTCCACTCAGGTGAGCGTTAGCTTGACATAACAACAAAGGATGCCATTTTCTATACAAATAAACGACCTAAGGCTTATCTACGAAAACAAACGTTGAAAACCTTGTTTGAATAAAACCAATGTCTTATGAGAGGAGAACCATGGTCAGATTTCTGTGTGAACAAAACATGAATACTCTTCAGGTTCAAAGTAAAATAAAATAAAAATCAAGTGAAAAAAAACACAACTCAAGAAACCAAATTATAAAAATGTATAAATAAATAAATAGACATATGCATAATAAGTTGACTGTCTGCATCGTGTACCTCAGCCACTTTGAGAAACTCAGAGAGCTTGGTCATCCTGTAGAGAAACTTCTTGTAGATGTCCAGGGCATCTTTACACTGGTTCTTCTTCATGTCAAAGTACTTCTCTGCAGATGGAGAGGAGAGGAGAGGAGAGGAGAGGCAGAGGAGAGGAGAGGATGAAAGGAGAGAAACAGATACATGTAAATTTTGAAATTGTGAATCTTTTTCACAAAAAAAGGAGGATAGGGAAAGATTAGAATGGTGGGCAGAATAGTAAAAGTAACATTATGAACCAGCCATTTTGAAATTCAAAAACATTCACATTCAAATTAAAGTGTTGAATGCAACCAATGGTCCAAAGAATGTCTGAAACGTGAGCAATAAAAATGCAAGTGTAATAGACGGTCGGTTGGCAGAAGGATTTTTGTCACAAAAAAGTACACACAGAAAAAAAGAAAAGGCAAAGGCATGACTGCCCCCTCATACATTTGGCCTGGCCAGGGAAATGAAATAAAACTGCGGTAGTGATTTAGCCCTGTCAAGGACAGTTGAACACACTGGCAGGCCAGCGAAGACACATTTAAAAACGGCACTGCTGTGAAATGACCTGGCTCTGTCTCCAATGAATGAGTAAAATCGAGTAGCTAAACTTTAATAATACCATAGGGAAATGAATAAGGTCTGCAGCAGCAAACATGCTGTATTATACACAGTACACAGATCCAACAAATCAGTCAGCGGTAACAAGTTCACATCTCCATCTTTCGCAGCATACTTTTCAACTTTGACAGCAAACGTGGAATCTGTCAATGCTGCACATTCACAAATGTTACCTTTTTCACAAATACTTAAGTACCACCATGAAATTCTAAGTATTCTTTATGACTGGGGAAATTGCACTAAACATGAAAAGGTGGATCATTAGGTAGACATTTTTAGCTGCAAGATGTGTTGAACTCTGGTCATACTAGTAAATGTTAGTTTATTAATGAGTAATATGAAAATGTCAAATTTTGCAATGGGCAGCACAGTTTCAATGAGCAGCATAGTTGAAATACCTACTCTGTCCACAATCCTACACAGTGCACCTTTAAAGGGACACTGTGTGAGATTTTTAGTTGTTTATTTCCAGAATTCATGCTGCCCATTCACTAATGTTACCTTTTTCATGAATACTTACCACCAGCATCAAATTTTAAGTTTTCATTATGACTGGAAAAATTGCACTTTTCATACATGAAAAGGGGGATCTTCTCCATGGTCCGCCATTTTGAATTTCCAAAAATACCCATTTTTAGCTGCAGAAATGACTGTACTTGGACCATACTAGAAAATATTTGTTTAATACTTAGTAAACTTTCATGTAAAGATCAAATTTGGCAGTAGGCAGCCCAATTTCAATAAGCAGCATAGTTGCAGTACCTTTTTTGACCATTTCTTGCACAGTGTCCCTTTAAGCATACTCATGCAATGCATTATGGGTAGAATGAATGCTGTTGAACTATGTTAAGCTTTGACATTGTTGGTGCAACATTGCTGAACTATTCTGGACTTGAATACTTAGCGTGTACTGTGACCCATCTTACCATGAACCCCCTTCTCTCTCACTACTGATGTGGGGCAGCCGTGGCCTAGTGGTTAGAGAGTTGGTCTTTCAATCTAGGAGTTGCCGGTGTTCTGTCGAGATGTGTTGCCTCGTCGAGATGAGCGACCGGTCGCCCTATTCGATAGTGGTGTTCTATCGATTTGCGATGCCTCATCTAAATGAGCGACCTTGATTTTCCGCGGAAGGCGTTTCAATCGGTCCACGTAGGACTGTTTTAATAACCATAACTTTGTTTATTTCACGGACAGTGGTGTGCAATCGTTCGTGCGGAGTTTAATAAGAACGTGCGGCTGCTGTGCTGACCACTACAAACCGTGAGCCTCTCGTTTGAGTAGGCCTAGTCCTAAGTTAAGAAACGTGCCATATGAAAGAGAGTTGAGTTTGCGCAAATACTGGAGAAAGCGTTTGGGATCAGGGCCTGGGGTTGTTTAATGCAGTCATTTGCTGTTGGTTTGGTTTCAATGCGACGTGGGCTCGCAAGGTAAATTGCCACATGAACTCATGTGCTATGGGGATAAACTAGCGCTGTTTAGATATTCCCACATAGCAGAGCGTATTGTGGCTTTGTTTTGGCAGATGTCTGTCTTTTAATGACCGGACTCATATTTTCATAACATCCCCACCATGCATATTCAGGCATTTTACAATGCAGTCGATTCAAATTCTTGAGTGAAAAGGGTGGAGGGAGCATTTTGACAGCTCAATCAGAGGTGGCGATTTTTTCCATTTTGCAATGAGAACGCCTCCTCTACATAAATAGTCTTTTCTGATCGATGTTACAATGTTCGAGGCTGAGTGTGTGAGCGATTACGGTTAGGCAACAAAGTAGCAAATGTTCGAGGCCACGCTATTTCGCAGATTTTCCAATGATCTGCTGGATGATCCACGCTATTTCCCGTTTTCCCCCAGGGGATATATCGTAACTTTCAGTCCATGACAGTCGGTGGACAAGCTATAGGCTAACTAGACTATGATGACTGGTGGTAACCTCAGGAGGACATAGGCTACAGTTTGAGTCACTGAAGTTGACAGTCTCATGGGATCCTATCCTATCGTAACTTGCAGTCTCACAATTCGATGGGCAATCACCCGCGAAAACCACCGCGAGGGTGTGCGCATGCGTGCGCATGCTCAGTAGCGAAGAGAATCACATCTCGACGGGTCGCTCATATAGACAGGACACCGGTTCAAATCCCCCCCTGACCTCTCCCTACATCTCTATCCATGGCTGAAGTGCCCTTGAGCAAGGCACCTAAGTGCTGCTTTAAATAAATGAAAGTCGCTTTGAATAAATAAGCGTAATGTAATGTAATGTAATAATGTAATGCAATGTAGTACTACTACTTTTTCACAATGCACTGTATAGGATGGCAGCAGTAGTTATTGTAACTATGCTGTTCATTGCAACTGAGTTGCATGAAGCCAAATGTGATCTTTTCACGAAAATATACTAAGTAATAAACTAATATTTACTAGTGCCGTAAGTGCAGCTACAAATATCGGACATGGAGCAGATCCACCTTTTCATCATGTGTGAAAATATTTCCACTCATAATGAATACTTAGAATTTGATGGCGGGGGCCGCTGTGGCGCAGTGGACTAAGCCCCCCACACTTGGGCTTGGCTGCCCTTGGGGACCCAGGGTCATTTCCCAACCCTGCCCCATCTCTCTCCACACTCGCTTCCTGTCACACCTTCACTGTCCTATCCGAAATAAAGGCCCAAAAAGCCCATAAAATATCTTAATGAATACTTAGAATTTGATGGCGGAGAACCTCTGTCTTTTTCATGTCCTGCATCATGTGTCTGTTTTGCAAGTGGAGAGAGGTGAAGCTTCAAATAAACAAGACAACAAGGCAACAGGAAATGCTGAAAGGAGCTGGTAAGCTACCGTTGCTTATGGGGACATCATGATTGAAAGCAGAAGGAGAACTGCGGTGTACTACATTAGAAACGAATGCTCAGGTTTTGCGTCACTATGAGTCAACGAAAGGCCAGGGGACTTCATCACAGAGGTGTGGCTCCAAAATAAGACAACAAGATAACAGGAAATGCTGAAAGGACCTGGACCTCATTTCTCAACAGTGCTGTTACTAACCAGTTAGTAAGTTAGCAGGTCGCCAATGGGAAATTGCATTGCGACCCAGTAAGTAACAACACTGTGGAGAAACGCACCCCTGATAAGCTACCGTTGCTTATGGCAGTGTTTCCCAACCAGGGGTACGTGTACCACTAGGGTTACGCGAGCACAATGCAGGGGGTACTTTGAATTTTTTTATTTTAACAAATGTATGGAGCATAGTAACATTGGATTAGAAAAAGTGATGTAAACATGAGTTAGGGGGTACTCATGGCACTACGAAAAGGGTTAGGGGGTACACAAAACCAAAAACGTTGGGAAACATTGGCTTATGGGGACACCACGAAAGCAGAAGAACTGCGGCGCCGGCGTACATTAGAAACTAACTAATGCTCAGGTTTTGCGTCACTGTCAGCCAACTTGAGGCCAAGGGACTTCATTTGGCACTATTGTAGTCCCATCACAAAACCTGACAGCACAATTCACCATCTTAACTTGCATAGGCACTGCAGCTAAGTGAAGCTAGGCCAGTACAGTATATCCCAAGGTCTTTGCTTTTACATATGAACACAGGATTCACCCGCCACCCCCCCTCTTTTCAAGCGTTCAACTGTTACCAAAAGCCTTCCAACTAGGCCTTCATATTTCCCAGGGTTTTCAGTTGTGTGAAAACTCAAGACTTGTAAAAGAAATAATACAAAAAAGACAGATTTCCACCCAACCACCCAACATCTGCTTTTATACATTTCACTTTTACCAGAACTCAGCAAAAAGTTTTAGGAACCAGGAGCTTGACAGTGTGTGTGTGTGTGTGTGTGTGTGTGTGTGTGTGTGTGTGTGTGTGTGTGTGTGTGTGTGTGTGTGTGTGTGTGTGTGTGTGTGTGTGTGTGTGTCTGTGCAAGTCTGTCTGTGTGTGTGGTGCATGTGTGTGTGTGGTGCATGTGTGTGTGGTGTATGTGTGTGTGCGTGCGTGTATGTGAATGCACATTTCAAAGAATAAAAATGGGGAAGCTTGTGGTTGGATGGTGGGAGAGTTAGAGTTAGCACAGCACAGCAGAGCAGAGCAGAGAGCTGAGGTATTTATATGCTGTGACTGCTGGCAGTGTTCCTCTCTGGTCCACACAGAGACCACAAGCTATGACTGAGGAGATCAGTGTGTGTGAAGGCAGGTGCCAAGGGGGATACGGAGAAGTGTGTGTGTGTGTGTGTGTGTGTGTGTGTGTGTGTGTGAGAGAGAGAGAGAGAGAGAGAGAGAGAGAGAGAGAGAGAGAGAGAGAGAAAGACAGAAAGAGAGAGATTCAGTGTGTCTGTATTTGTCAGCATGATTGTAAGTGAGTGAATCAGTGTGTGTGTGTGTGTGTGTGTGTGTGTGCGTGTGCATGTTTATGTGTGTGTGTGTGTTTGAATGGCTCTAAGACCAAGTGATTCAGTGTATTTGCATTCATCAGTGACTCTCTCTCGCTCTGTGGAAGTGTGTGTGTGCGTGTGTTTGATTGAATGTGTCTAAGAGCGAGTGATTCAGTACATTTGTTTGTGTGTGTGTGTGTGTGTGTGTGTGTGTGTGTGTGTGTGTGTGTGTGTGTGTGTGTGTGTGTGTGTGTGTGTGTGTGTGTGTGTGTTACCCAGCAGGTTGATGACTCCCTCGTTGTAGGCGGCAAAGAGGCGGATGGAGTCTTTGAAGAGCAGCATGAAGGCAGCGTTGATCACGCCATTCGTCAGCTCGTTGGGGTTCGCCTACACACACACACACACACACACACACACACACACACACACACACACACACACACACAGACATGAAGAGACACACACACACACACACACACACACACACACACACACACACACACACACACACACACACACACACACACACACACACACAGAGACACACACACGGAGACACAAAAACACACACACACACAAACACACACACACACACACACACACAAAAACACACACACACACACAGAGACAAGCAGACCCAACAGACACCCACACACACCCACACCCACACCCACACACACACCGCAGCAGAAGACAGAAAGCCGCACACACACACACACACAATCGCACACACACACAATCGCACACACACACACACACACACACACACACACACACACACACACACACACACACACACTCACACACACACACACACACACACACACACACACACACACACAAAGATGGAAATACCCATTTGAGCCCAAGTACTTCATGTAAATCTCCATGCCCCAGTGTGTGTTGTGGCACGTCCTCATCTCTCAGCCTGAATATGTCAGCGTAAGAACGCAGTCGTTTTTGGGTCGGGTGCTGACATCCAAAAACACTTTTTTTAGCTTTTACCAGACAAAAGTGTCAGACAGTTGAAGGAGGTAGGTCCGCACAATGCCAATAAGCTTTAAAAAGCAACGACCTTCAAAGATCCAGGGTGATCAAAACATTGCTTTTTAAATTAGTCTCCCATAGAGATTAATGAAAAATGGCGATTTTGTTCTGGTTTCCAGGTCCACTCCATACCTCCACCGCCCCCTCACTTTAGACTAGAGATGCACCGGATCCTGATTTTTAGGATCCTGCCGGATACCGGATCCACTGCTTAAGATCCTGCCGGATCCGGAACCGGATACCAGATCCTACGAAAGGGTTGAAACACATAGCCTACTCACACACGTGGGCCCTTTTTATCACGTTGGCTCAAACTATTTTGACTTAAAAGCCTCGGCTACCGGATCCTGGATCCTGGAACCGGATCCGGATAGTCTGAAAAACCCCTATTATCCTGCCGGATCCGGAACCGGATCTTGGATCCTGTACATCTCTACTTTAGAATGGAACGTAGAGCGTCCCTCTATTTTCAAGTCAGTGGTAGGGACGCAGGGAAGCAAAATGAGCGAAGCCAAATTCAGTGTTCCATTCTGACGGCTCAACGGTCAAAACGGCTAATCAAATCTATCGATGCCTTTGTCTTGTGGATTTAATTGGGCGCCGGTAGCTAAATTTCATCATCTAAAAAAATCTTCATTTGCATAGGATTAAACTAATTACAACATTTTCGCCTCATCGGTCTTTGCCTCTCTTTGCTCCTGTTAACTTGCCTGATGGGAACGAATGGCCAATTTACTTGCAATGCACCTCTTCTAGTGTAAGGAGTCTGCTTCCCTAAGGATAAGGCAGATTGATAGGAGTGTTGTTTTGGGTTGAAGGTGGTAAGTCTGCACACAGCCAATAAGCTCCAAAAAAATAAACTTTTTAAAAAGCAACGTTTCGATCACACTGGATTTTCATCAGTGTTTCCCAACCAGGGGTACGTGTTCCACTAGGGGTACGTGTACACACTGCAGGGGGTACTTGGAAAATGTAATTTTAACAAATATGTCAAGCTCAGTTACATTGGGATAGAGAAAACGATACAGAACTTGACTTGACTCATGGCACACCGAAAAGGCTTGGGGGTACACAAGGCAAAAAAGGTTGGAAAACACTGACCACTCATTCACCCGCCAGGGGCAGGGCACCCAAAGGTGTCGATCAAATAGACAGGCAGAGCTATAGGAGTGATCACTAGGGTTGTTGCCCTACAATTTCAGAACGCAGTATAATTCAAAATGGCAAACTGAGAAAAAAGGCTTTAAAGTTTCCTTTCTGGCCACGCAACTGTGTTGGAGGTAAAGTGGTGATGACACTTCCATATAATAACAAAAAAAAAAAAAAACATTACTCATTACTTTTTAGCTGAAAAATCATTATACTGCGTTCTGTTGTGGTATTACTGTCTGCACCAAAACCACGGTGTCAATGGAGAAGATATACTGCGTTCTTGGCTAGTAAGACGTAACCTCCTAAAACCAAAAAGGGCAGTATAATCGTTTTTTATCGATTTTTTCTGAAACGGGACCAAGTTGGACCAAAAAAATTTAACACAAGAAAAAGAAGGTTTTTCAAAGCCAATTTCCGGTCTAAACCCATTTTCGACAATTTTCAAGATACTGCGTTCTGATATTGTAGGGAAGTATAGGAGTGACCATCACTAGGGGCTGTGTCAGAGTGAGTGTTCTCTGGCTCTCATGTCAACCATGCCTGGGTCTAATCGCGGGCCGAGCCCCTGCTTTGATACCTGACCGTGGAAGTCCGGGTTGGAATCCCTGTGGTGCAACAGTCCTACCCTTCCACACAAATACTGACACAGACATTTAACAGCACAAAACGCTCATTTTATAGGTGCACACACAAAAACACAAACAGACACACACAGACACGCAAATACAAACACATGGAAGAGACACACAAGTGCAAGACACAGGCAAAGATGATACACACACACACAGGGCCGGATTAAGATGGTCTGGGGCCCCTAGGCTACAGGGCCCCTAGGCTACAGGGCCCCCCAGAGGACATGTCATTTCATGACAAACTTACATAGACAGTGTCATAATTACAAGGCAGGAATCAAGGAAACGTGAATACCAACTGTACTCTACACCACAGATGATTTCTTCCAATATTGCATCTAGTCAGAATTCTGCTATTTTTGACTTTTCACCAATTAGGGGCCCCCTGTCAGGTAGGGCCCCCTAGGCTGCAGCCATATCTAGCCTGTGCATTAATCCGGCCCTGCACACACAGACACACAGACAAACACACACACACACACAGACACAGACACAGACACACACACAGTACCTGGAAGTCTAGCAGTGCGTCCAGCTGGTTCTGAATGATGGGCAGCGTCTTGATCAGCTTCTCTGTGTTCATGGTCCGCATCACGCCGTCAATACTGCAGCACACACACACACACACACACACACACACACACACACACACACACACACACACACACACGCACACACGGACGGACACACACACACACACACAAACGTACACACACACACACACACACACGAACAGGCACGCACGAATGCGCACGCACACACACACACACACACACACACACACACACACACACACACACACACACACACACACACACACACACACACGCACACACACACGAACGCACACACACACACACACGCACGCACGCACATAAACATCATCAGGGTGGGGTTTTCTTCTTTCTTTCTTCTTGTTTGTTCTTGTCTTGGTGTTTGGGCTCATAATTCAGTTTAAGTTTTCTGGGGCGATAACACAGTGTTCCAGACAACACTCCCCACAGTGAAGGCACGGCACAGCAGGGTCTCCGACGGCACACACACGCGCAAACACACACTCTTTCTCTCTCTCTCTCTCTCTCTCTCTGACACACACACGCACACGCACGCACGCACGCACGCACACACACACACACACACACACACACACACACACACACACACACACACACACACACACACACACAGCAGGCCTTCCTACTGAAGGGCAATGCAGGGCTTTATATCGCTAGGGATGCCAGGGACCCAGACTGTTCTCCAAACACACACGCATACACGCACACACGCACACACACATGCACTTGTTTTTGTTAACTGTGGGGACTTTCTATTGACTCCCATTCATACCTGAATAAATCATATTGACTGCAACTGGGCCCACAACTAACCCTAACCCTAACCTGTCAGTAATAAAATGTTCTTTGTTTTAGTTTTTTGTACATTTAGTTACTGATTACAACAAAAAAGACCAAGAAAAACACTGTTGAATTTGTGGGGACTGCTATTTGGTCCCCAAAAAGGACCCTTTGTATCCTAATGGGAACCTTTGGAGCTCACATACTGTAGGTACATACACACACACGCACGCATTCGCACAAGCGCACGCACGCACACACGGTCGTGAGAAAGTTTTGAATTGCTTAGCTAGTGCCTATACAACAAGAGGAGAATTCCCAAGAGGTCGCAATTAGAACCAATTAGTGTGCGTGCGTGCGTGCGTGCGTGCGTGCGTGCGTGCGTGCGTGCGTGCGTGCGTGCGTGCGTGCGTGCGCGCGCTATCCTACCCTCTCTTCATCTTGGTGAAGTCCACGGCCACTAGTCTGTAGGAGAGAGCCTTCTCATTCAGGTAGCGGCTGTAGCGACGGATGAAGGTGGACATGTCATAACCTGAAGAAAGTGGGGGGGTGTAGAGAGAGGGGGGGGTGCAGAGAGAGAGGGGGGGGGGTTGTAGAGAGAGGGGGGGTGTAGAGAGTGAGAGAGAGAGAGAGGGGTGTGTAGAGAGAGGGGGGGTGTAGAGAGAGGGGGGGGGGGGTGATAGTCACTCATAGGTGCTAATACAAACCATGTCATTGTGTGATACAATATACAGTAAAGGGGGACAATTACCTGAGGAGGAGAGGGAGAGAGAAAGAAGAGAGAGAGAGAGAGAGAGAGAGAGAGAGAGAGAGAGAGAGAGAGAGAGAGAGAGAGAGAGAGAGAGAGAGAGAGAGAGAGAGAGACAGAGACACAGAGACACAGAGAGAGAGAAAGGGTCACTGTCATTGTGTCATACAATATAAAGGTGGACATGTCATTACCTGAAGAGGGGAGGGGGAGAGAGAGAGAGGGAGAGAGAGAGAGAGAGAGAGAGAGAGGGAGGTAGAGAGGGGGTCATTCCTAGGGGCTAATACACACCATGTCTGTGTGATGCAATTTAAAGGTGGACATGTCATAGCCTGGCCAGGAGAGAGAGGTCATGGCGGGGCAAAACTACAAATGGCATCACTGTTTGATACAATATCAATCAATCTGGCTTTCAAGTCAATATAAGGGTGTAAGTGAGCGTGAGCAATTTTCCGATTTAAAGCGGAATTGCGGTTGAATTTGTGACATTCAGTTTGTGCATTGTGATGGAGTGGCCATCACTAGGGCTGTGGGTTCACTCTGACGGTCATGCCAACGAGCCTGCCTCTTTGATGTAGCAGTTTAGAGCAGGGCAACTCTACTCCCCCTCGATACATGCAAAAGTCATGTAAACTCTTCATTCATTCCGAATGTGGCTGTGTGGTTGAAATATTCCGATTGCAGAATGCTGTTCCACACATGAAAACACAATACTCCTGAATTTATTTTTGAACAGAATACTGATAATATTCCGTCTAAAGCCGGAACAGTCTGTGCATGTAACTATGCTCAATGTCATAAACAGGAGAGATAAGGATGGGAGTGGAGTGGAGTAGAGTAGAGGAGAGGAGGAAGGGTGAGGGGGGGGGGGAGATGTGGAGCGTGGTCAGTCCAAGCTTACACACAAATGTGTGATAGCGTACAAAAGTGAACATGCCCTAACCTGCAATCAGGGAAGATGGTGGGAGATAGAGATGAGGGCGATAGAATAAGATGTATGAACTTGAAGGTAGAAAAGGTTGATCAATCAAAGGGTATGTGTGGTGCTATTGTGTGATACAGTACAGCAGTGGTTCCCAAACTGGGGGTCGCAGACTGTAGGGGGGCCGCGGACAAAAGGAACTTGTATTTACGTGTATGGTTAAAAGCTGTATTTGCTGTCTGGTGGATTTCTAGCAATATTAGCGGACAAACTATTAATGGGAAATTTAGCAATATTAATTGGCAAAACAAATTGCCTTGAGCGAAATCCATTGCTAAGCTAAGCCTATGGTGTGTGTGTGTGTGTGTGTGTGTGTGTGTGTGTGTGTGTGTGTGTGTGTGTGTGTGTGTGTGTGTGTGTGTTTTGAAGTCCCAAAAGGGACTCCCCGCTGAAAAAGTTTGGGAACCACTGCACTACAGTATGAAAGTGGACATGCCATAACGTGTAGAAGGAAGAGTAGACTTAGAGTAGATATGGGGGAGAGACGAGGGTAGCCGTAGGGGTAACTGGAGTGGGGAGGTCAGTCATGGTAGAGATGTGAAGCACAATTGGTGCCATTGTCGAGAAAGGGACCAAAAAGGAGATGTGCAACACAGGAGAAAAAGAAAAAATGAAAGAAAATGGCATGGATAGATGGAGTCAGCAAGACACAATTGGATAATATAATGTAGGCCTATGTTTGCAAATAGTGCACCCATTGTATTGTTGTCACATTTTTGTATTATTATCAGATTTAATCCTTTGGTGTTTTTTTTTAGCTTAACAACAATTCCTCTCCAGGGACTACAGATGAAAATTAGCCTTATGGCTATAGTCTGGCTCAATTGTATGTTGTGCACTGTCCCTGTCAAATAAACAATAAATGAAATGATAGACAAAGAGAGAGACAAACAGAGATGGACAAACAGAGGCAGAAGGTCTACGCCTGGCGTCTCCAACTATTTTTCCCCACGGGCCAAATTACGTTGCACATGAGGCTAATGAGGGCCAAACAAATCGTCCGCCCATATGGCCACTTATATGTTTTTATCTTTTTGCAACTTCATGGCGGGCCGGATCTGGACCGCGGGCCGCCATTTCGAGACTACTGGTCTACGACAAGAGTAAAAGCAGGGACAAAGACACAGAAAGACTGCAGTTATATGCGGAAGGATGCGCACACATCCAAATGGACTTTTCTGCAGTCACCAGTAAGCCTGTCACGATATACGATAAGTCAATAAATCGGACGATAACTTTTTACAAGAACGATCACTTTTCTGGCCCCGATAAGTAACGATAAGTTATTTGCGTGATGTTTTGTTTTCCCTCTCTCCCTTTCTCTACCGTAGCCGTAAGACTACTGATGGCGCGTTATAGGCCAACGCAGCGCAATGGCGCTTAAATGTTGGTGTAATTTTAAGTTTCAGTGCAGTTCTGGTTGGAAAAAAGTGCATTGATCTGGCTACTTGCGTCTTTGAAATAGAACGCTGGTGTTCCCGCGCGTCGCTTATAAGCCTTGACAAAGAGTCAGCGCTAGAGACTAGGAGCGCAATGTTCTTCCAGTCTCAGTCAGCGCATCTGCAACGTTCCTCATAGAGGAGGACGAACAGCTCCAACACGGAAGCAAATGTTCATTTTGAAACATGCGCAGCAACCCAATATCCACGACGAAGACGTGTTTGTGCAAACATGAAATAGTGGTACCGTCGCGACAAACTTGCTCTGAGGCTGTTATTTTAAACCTCGCCGAGTTTCCACTATTATTTCAATGCGCCTCCTACCCAGACGTTCGTTGTCTGTTCTTTTTGTGATTTTCGCTATATTTCTTGTTTATTTAGACCTAACAATATGAGTAGGCAGTCCGCAAGCAAATCATGAAGATAAGATTTGTGGATTTAAATCTGTCACACCAGGAGAATGTGAACGGTTGAGTGCGCTACAGGGGAAACATAGGAATGGCGACTCATAACTCATAAGAATCAATGTATGGGCGTTCATAAAGGACTTTAAAGTGCGCAGAATTGCAACTTGTTCCAGTCAAGGGTATCGGAGAGAGAGAGAGAGAGAGAGCTGCCTGCACCTGGAACTTGTGCGTTCATGCTCTTTTGCTTTTTGCTGATGTTGAAATGCCTTTAACAGGGCTGATTTGGGTTTTGACTGACAATTAGCTAGTAACAACGTGCATTTGTTTGAAATAAGCTGTCTAAGTAATAATTTGTGAATTAACAATACCCCACCAGTAGGTTATTTTACATCACACCATGGATAGGCCTATAAGCCATTCAGTGTGCTTGAGAAAGATAAATAACAGAAAATGTTAAAGAAAGACTATATAACTTACCCTAATAATAAATACAAAAAAAGCCTATTTAGAGCCTATTGTGCTCCATGAGGATGTATTTAAAAACATATATATATCCCCCGCCGTGATGCTTTAAAAATGTGAAGAGGTGTAGTCACATTTTTATCGCATTTTTACGTCATTATATTGTTTGACACATTTCTTCTTGGAGCAGGCGTCAATCTTAATTATTTAAACCTCTGAGTCTGCTGGCCCAAATGTTAAATTCAATGTTTCAAGAAGGAGGCCGCACCTTGCATAGCAGTGTTTTTTATTGCACATTATATTGTTTGAAAATGGCGAGAGAGACAATATTATCGATTATCGCAATAATTTCTTGTTATCGTTATCGTCTGGCAAAAATTGTTATCGTGACAGGCCTAGTCACCGGACAATAGTGTCAGACAGTTGAAGGCGGTAGGTTTGCACAGTGCCAATTGTGAACCAAAAATCAACGTTATTTAATTAAAACCTGCAACGTTGCGATCACCCTGCATGCACGTTCGTCAGGCATATGGGCAACAGGAAGAAGCTGTGTCCTCAACCTGACAAACAAACAAAATCCAGAAAGACTGCGCCAGAGGCGAACACAGATGAAGATAGAAGGAGGATGAGAGACAGAGTCTCCGAGATGGAACAAGAAAAAAAAAAGACAGACAGATGGACGTTCGTCAGTCATGTGGGTAACTGTCTAACAAACAATCTAACAAATAAACCCAGAAAGAGTGTGCCAGCCAGAGACGAAGACGGAAGGAGGTCGAGAGACAGGGTGAAGAAAGAAAACAAAGAGGACAAGAAAGAGAACAAGAAAGAAAAGATAGAGGGATGGAGAAGAAGAGGAAAAAAAGAGAGAGGGATGAACTCACCTTGCAACGCTCCCTTGTCTAGGAAGTTGTTGAGGTTGAACAGCGTGTTCCTGGAGGCCAGATACTGGATGAAGCGCTGTGAGACGGAGAGAGAGAGAGAGAGAG